>NW_026919298.1:0-15467 GCF_032062105.1 Saccostrea cuccullata
CCATTAGGGTGTTGAAGGGCTGGTCCCTTAATATTTCTTTTCGGAATAACTCGAAAACGAAAAAGAATCTCTGAATAGTTGTTGAACAAAAAGTGTTCATAATCCTGAGAGATTTAAAATGTTATAAAGAAAAAGGGCCGATCACTGATATTAGGGGCCGTGAGGGGCCAAAAGTCGATTTAAGAAGTCTTTATTATTCAATGTCTTTTTACAGATTATGGTTAATCATTACTTTAGAATGAAAATCTCAATCAAAATCTGATCTCATCTCATCAAAAATCGAACGGAAGACCCACTCGTTGCTCGCAACGAGATCGTATCTAGTTTATTTTTTATTATTCTATTATAATTCGTTTCAAATTCAACTCATCGTGTTAGAATTAAATGCAGAAAAAAAACTACATGCACATGTATTCGTTGTAAAGTGTATTGTTTATATTCAGTGTAAATTGATATTTCAATGTTAGAAGAAACTACTTTTAATAATATATAAAGTAATAAATGATAAAAGGAAAACACATTTCAAATAAATTTTCCTCAGCAAATTCACATTTACAAATTGACGTCATTGTTATTATGACGTCAATAGTAATCTTTCACCATAGATAAGGGAAGTGCACGTGTCGAACAATTTTAACACAGAGTTAACAATCTTTAAACAGAACACATTTATACATTGATACGTGAACGTCTCTAAGGACACAATATTAAAAAAAAATTATTGCCAAATGTACTTGCTTCAAAGTTTGGCACTTTATGTATGACAACTTTCTCCAATAAAAGACGTTTTGGATGACTTATAAGCTTTCACAATCAATGTCTAAGTTCCTAAATTAGTACATTATAATAGCAAGGTTATAAAGGCGTTGATGCAACATATATTATATTACAGTGTGATATATATTATATTTAGAGTAAGAAATGTTTTGAAGAAGGGGGATATGGAGACATCAGCAATTAAGTCATGGGCGTAAAATTCGGGAGCTACTGTCCACTCATATGTCAACTGCATCGTTTATAAATAAGCGAACTGCAATCACAGAAACAACCCCTCGAAAAAAAAAAACAAAACTAGTTTGTTGTTTTTCAATAAAATCTTTATAATACACACTTTAAACAAACTTGATCGACTCGGTTTTATATGCCATACTTCCTATATCACTTAGACCATTTTTAAACTCGCTATATCGAGAAAAATTAACTCGTTATAACGAGACCGTTATAACGAGATTTCGTTATAACGAGATAATTAACTCGTTATAACGAGATAACAAACTCGTTATAACGAATTTTTTTTCTCAGAAATGAGCCTATCCGGCTTTTGTAGTATTTTAAAAAACCCAAAAATGTAAAATATTTCAAGCATCAAGTTATAGAAATGCCTCAAATGACAACCTATGGCAATATAATATGTAAATTAACTCTCTCAAATCAAAGTAAACCTGCATAAAGAAACGCAGATTTTTTTTTAGATCAGATTTATAGATGAAGTATTTGTGTGCAGTTAAACATTATAAATACTTACAACGTTTACTGATCCTGTTATGAATCCCCTCGTCAGACACGGTACAGTGTGTGATGATGTCCAGCTGTAGTTTGTCTATGAAGAGGTCGTACATCTTCTCCGGTCTGTCCGGTATATACAGACATCTCTCTCCCTCACTCCTCTCATAATCTCATAAGAGTCTGCAGTATTCATATATCACATCACGTGACGCCGTGGTCAGGAAAAACTCCAGATCACTGTCCTCCACCAAACACTCCGTAACAAAGGCGTACATGACATCATGTCTGATGTCGTCTGATTTAAATGTTATCACATCATTATGTGTTTCTGTGATTTCCTCTGGCATATCTACTGAGCTTCCTGCAGTAACCATTTGGAAATATTGGTCTCTGATTTTTTCCATTGTGGTTTTTTGTGATTTGTCATTGAGATTCAGCTGATATTTCTCAGTAAACAGTAAGCAGTACAGTAGACATCGGACTATTGGCTGATAGCTATGGTATTTACCTGAAACGAAAAAAAAAAATGAAAAAGTGAAAACCAGACGTATAAATTACAAAGTAGAAGCGCATGTGCCACATCGCTCACCTGAGTAGCTTTGACCATGCTGTTCTTTACCAAATTCCCCCCTTGTAATACACTGTACAGATTGTGACCCAACCCTATCAAATGGGTAATAATTTGAACAATTTAAAATATACTACCTCAGGATGCTTCCACATAAGTTTCAGCTTTTTCTGCTCCGGTGGTTATTGAGAAGAAGTTTTTATTCCATATATTTCCATGTAAAACTTTGAATCCCTATTTTGGCCCGGCCCGCCCTATCCTCGTCATGATTTGAGCAATTTGAAATCTACACTACCCTAGGATGCTTCAACATAAGTCTTAGCTTTTCTGACCCTGTGGTACTTGAGAAAAATATTATAATTTTTCTCCTGCAAAATGTTAACCCCGCCACTTCCCCTGGGGTTATGATTTGTACAATTCAGAATCTACACTACCCCAGGATGCTTGCACATAGGTTTGGATTTTCTGGCCCAGTGGTTCTCCAAAAGAATATTATTTTTAATGGTTCCACTCTATTTTTGTCCTTTCTTAATTATCTCCCCTTGTGAAGGGACTTGATCTTTTCTTCTGGCAATTTAAACTCTTCTTTTACCTGTACCAAGTTTTATTACAATTGGCCCAGTGGTTCTTGAAAAGAAGTCTAAAATGTGAAAAGTTTATAGACAGAGGGAAGGACGGACAGCTGGACGTACAGCTATACAGACGGACGACGAACAAAATGCAATCAGAAAAGCTCACTTGAGTCTTCATCTCGGGTGAGCTAAAATGAAAAAAAAAACGTAAAATAAATGAAAGATTAACATACATTTCTTTATTATGTATACAGTTCTATTGAACATAAAATGTAGGTGTATAAGGACAGAACATCCCTTTTCAATTACTACTTTAATCAACGATGAACTACTCCGATCAATAAAAGGAATGAGGAGACGACTTACAGTTTATAAAGTATTTCTTAAATGAGAATGTAATAAATCTAAAATCGTAGAACAACTTTTTTTCAAGTTTTCGGAATATGCACTTCCTCTCTTTTGAGATTGGTAGAAGCTGCATGCTGAGAAAATTTTCAATTATTTTAATGGTTGAAATGCTTTTCAGGGCCAAGAATGATAATTTTTTGGTAATGTAATTTTCGAACGACTAACATTTTTTCAAGATTTCCAAATGTATCATAAAAAATATGACTAAACAAACAGTGGAAATAGGCAATTAATAATTCGAAATTACAAGCTAGTTTTTTTTTTATCAATTAACAAATTTTTTATATATTTTTTTTATTATTAAAATAATTGATCTTCATAACACTCAAGCTTTTCAGTTGTATGTATTCTGTTTCGATATGTTTTGCACTGTCATTCTTATCTCGATAACACTCGGAACATCAATCGCAACTTCTCGGGATTTTCCGACCTCTGATCTACATATAACAAAGGCGATAGAATCAGACTAAGCTTGTCGAATGATCAAGTTTACAAGATATATCCAGAAAAAAACTTTGTTTAAATGCTTAAAACAAAAAAAAACTGTTTTGATTCCTACAGTTTACAAAAAAAAATATCTCGAGAAAACTTTGTTGAAATGCCTTAGGAAAGGGTTAAACTTTTTTATTTCAAGAATGGCAATTTGTATAATTTCACACTAATGCGACACTTTTAATTTTAGTGGATGGTTTGGAATCAAAGACATGCTTCTTATTTTTGGAATGTTTTTTTTTTCTTTTTTTATTTTTAAAGTGTATGATGTATTTCTAGTACACGAATTAATTGAGGGAGATATGAATCAGTGGACAAAACACTTTACATTATAGACATGCAATAAAAGAGAAAGGTTACTTGATGGAGTGGGGATGGGATTTTAACCTTTATCCCCAACAGATTTAATTAATACAATAAAAATCTTATTTAGATATACTTCAACAAAAAGCGTGTGAGCAGATATATTATTTAAGCCATTCAAGGGTTTTGATTTTTTGCTGGGGCGATGGGGGTGGCCCGGTAAATTTGGGGGGCTGTTACATGTATTTATGCATGTTTGTTCTCGAGAATCCTTTGAGCTTTTGCAATGACATTTTGCATATCAGCTCCCTATGGAATAAAGAAGAACCCTACAGATTTTGAGGTCAAAATGTCAAAGGTCTAGGTAATAAATTCGCAAATTCTGTCAGTTATAACACTTTTGTTTCCGCGTGATATCTCGAGAACCCTTTGGGCTTTTGCAATGAAATTTACATAACAACTCCCTGTGGCCTAAGGGAAGACCCCTTTTAATTTTGAAGTCAAAAGGTCAAAGTTCAAGGTCGTAAATTGATACATTCTGTCTGTATGAAACACTATCCTACCCTGACGCTATTTCAAGAAGATTTTGAACTTTTGCAATGCAATTTTATACCAAAACTCCCTAAGACCTCTCTTACCCCTCTCAAAGTGTCAAGTGATTTGTTTTATTAGTATTTATTGTCTTACATTTCGTTACTGTATACAGAGAAATTGTCGCCCCCGTTTTATTTTCGCCCCCTTCGCCCTAACCATGATTGGGCGAATTATAAACAAGAGGCCCATGGGCCTTATAGGTCACCTGAGCATCATGCAACAACTTTCAAGTGATTGAAATTGCTTCATGTTTTAAGCTACCTGGTAGATGCTATGGCATTCACAATTTTCACACCTTTTTTCAACATTTATTTCCCAGACTTATACACTTAGCAATTGCATAAGTTTGGTTACTTAAAATACCCATAGTGCAGGGTATGGGAACGAAATGTAGTTTGCCCCTTAACTTTCAGCAATATTCACAAATAATCAAAAATGTATTTAACTAATCAGCAATATTCAGCAATAATCAGTAGAGCCCCTGTAAAATAAAACCTGACCCTAGGTCCACACATTGCACAATTTTTAAAAAGGCATTAACCCTTTTTAAAACCCTATTTTTGTTTGATTAATACTAAAAGATTTCAACCAAATAATTAATGTATTAAAGATACGCCTAACTTCCACACCCTTATATGTTACTCTCATAACAAATAATTGAAAATATTTAAGAAGCATGAAGATTTTCAAAGATTATGACCCTTGACCTTTGACCTTGAATATTTTTTCAAGGTTAAAGGTCAAGGCCCAATTTTTTCTTTAATTTTATTTTTTCTGTGCTTTAAAACTGCTTCATCAAAAATAATGTTTGAAATTTGGAAAGAATATAAGTCTCCTAGTTATTAATTTTTCCGCCGTGTGAGCAGATTTCAGAAGAAGATTTTCAAAGATTCATTTTCAGTATATAAGTAGAGCTACCCCATACCACCAGAACCTAGAGAAATGAAAAATAAATTGTTTCATAATTTGGAGTAGAACCCCTTGACCCTGGTTATGTGCTGAAACTTGAAATTTTCAAAACTCTGATATGGGACCAACTGCATATTGTTCAGAGAACAATAAGATTCATTGACCTTTGACCAAATCAAAACAATAGGTCAAAGCAAATATGTGAAATTTAGCTCTTTTTGTATTCTTTTGTCTTTCAACATATACTTAATATCCAAGAGGATTTCATTCTTACCCCAGATTAAACCTTTTAAAAGAAGAAAAATTTCATAATTTTGGAAAGATTTAATGTACTTAAGGGTCTTTAGACCTTTCATTGTATAAGTGCAAAAGAATATGACCCCTTAAATGAGTTTTGCCCTTTAATGTACTTACTATTAAAATACTTGAAAACTATAAGTGGTAGAAGCATTGGGTCAAGCAGACCTTTGACCTTGAATAAGGACTTTTTTTTAAAAATGCTTTAAGAGATTTTGGTTTACTATGGATAATTTTTAAGGAGTCAGATATAAAACAGTTCAAAGAAGGTGTAAAGACACAATTGTTCTGTGAACAATAAGTCTCCTAGTTGTATTACATTTCGTTACTGTAACAAGAAAATGTTTTATTTTCGCCCCATCGCCCTAAATTGAGCAATTGATATATAGGTCACCTGAGCCATGCAACAACTTTCAAGTGATTGAAATTGCTTCATGTTTTATTATTAGATGCTATGGCATTCACAATTTTAACACCTTTTTTCAACATTTATTTCCAGACTATATACACTTAGCAATTTCATAGTTTGAGTTAATGGGAACAGAAATTATTTCAACTAATCAGCAATATTCAGCAATAATCAGTAGAGCCCCTAACACTGTAACATAGAAGACCCTTCCACACATTGCACAATTTTTAAAAAGGCCCCCTTAAAACTGCTTATCAAAAATAATGTTTGATTAATACAAAGGGGCAGATTTCAAACAATTAATTCATTTTCAGTATATAAGTAGAGCCCCCCACCCCTGGTACCCCTTACCCTGGTGCCTTGAAATTCAAAACTCTGGAGAAAGGGACGTTGCTCATCATAACAATAGGTAATTCATCTGCTTAATATCCAAGAGGAGCATAGAAGAAGATTTTCAAAGATTTAATGTATTTTCACTAATAGATATAATCATTTAGAGCCCCGCCATACCAACAGAACCCCTGACCCTGGAGCAATGAAATTCATAATTTTGGTAGAAAAAATCCTTCTTCGTCATAACTATGTACTTACTATAGTTAATTTATTTAATACCCAGGAGCAGAGAAGAAGATTTTCAAAAAATTAATTCATTTTCACTATATAATCAATAGAGCCCCACCCTAACACCAGAACCCCTAACCTTGGGGCCATAAATTTCATAATTTTGGAATAGGCACTCTTGCCCATCATAACTTTGTGCTTACTTAGTTTATCTAATACCTAAGAGCAGTGAATAAGACTTTCAAAGAAAATGTATTTTTACTATATAATCAATAGAGCCCCACCCTAACTCCAGAACCCCTGACCCCAGGGCCATGAATTTCACAATTTTAGAAGAGGCACTCCTGCCCATCATACCTTTGTACTTAGTTATATTATTCAATATCCAAGAGCAGAGAAGAAGATTTTCAAAGAACTAGTAAACTAATTGTTCAGAGAACAATAAGACGTCTTTCCACCTTTTTAAGTCTTTCCGTGTCATTTGGGTTGAAAAAATGAAGAAAAACACCAGAAAAACGCCAAAAAAAAAAAATCAAAAAAAAAAAAAAAAATTAAAAAGTCTTCCAGGAGGATTCGATCCATGGACCTTCGGATTAGCAGTCGAGTGCTCTAACCCTACACCGCAGGTTCCGTTGAAATTTACTTGTATTATTGTCGAGTTAAAGTTACCGGGATTTCCTTGATTCATTGTCCAGTCAAGTAGTACCAGTTAATAAACTTCTGCCAAGCTCCTGGGTGTATATGTGAGTTTGAATGAGATTGTTTTCGAGTTAAAATGTAAGGGATATTGTCTGATTACAATTATGATATTGTTATTAACGGGTATACATGCATTTGAGGTTGCGTAGCAATTTATGTATTTGAAAAAGGCCGCTTTCGTTTTGACAGATATGGTAAACTGATAGGAGAGCAGGAGAATCGAATGATCTTAACAACAATCGAAAAAATAGCCAATACAAGCTTTAATTAATTTTTATACTCAGCAACAATTAAATTTCAGACAGAAAAAAATGTAGATTTTGCCAATATTCACTAGAATTTAATTGTACTTAAGAGACTCACCGTAAAACTCTGAGGGCACTTTCTTTGAGGTGTCTTGTACATGCTAAACTGGATTTTATGTTCATCTTTGGTTTCGTTTGACTTGTACAAAAGTTTTCTAGGTAGCTATTGATTTTTTTTTTAGAGAATGGGGGGGGGGTGGTTATAATATAAGTATTTGTTAAAGTGAGAGTAAATACCTTCACGTACTTAAGCTTGATTGTGACCTATGGGTCAAAGGTCAAGGTCATTTATCAAGGTCAAATGTCAAGGTCATAAAAAACACTTATTTAGTTGAACTTTACATTTGAAGCTCAATCTAGGTAAAGGTAATGAATATATCTTTTTAACTTGTGAGAAAAGGTCAAGGTCAAATATGAAGGTCAAAGGTCAAGGTCATTTACAAAAAAAAACATATATTAGCAATTTTGATACTTTCCAAATGACCTTGACCTCTGACCTTGACCTTATCTTCAAGGCCAAAGGTCCAAAGATCTCATGCATTGTCCCCATGTCTTTACAACTTGTCGCTAAAAAGTTTTTAGTTCTTCGTAAACATCAGAAACTGTAAGAGGCAATAACTACTAAAAATGGTTGACGAATCCTTTCGCAATGAATAGATTCAAGAGTCTACTAAATTAGTCGTAGACATTGTTGAAGGTTTCAAACGTCTGCGGTTTACGGTTTCGGAAAAGTAGCGATAACAAAGGTTTGCACTGAAAGGGGCATTAACTTTTAGAGGGGTCAATCTTAGGGGACAAGCATGAAATCTCTGAAATGGTTTTAAGAGTACATGTCAAAGATGCAAAGATGTTTAAAATTTGTTGAAGAACAAAGGAGCTACAAAAAAACCTTAATTTTCTCATATTTTGAATGACCTTGACCTTTGAACTTGACCTCCTTTTCAAGGTCAAAAGTCATAAGATCTCATGCAGTTGGTCCCAAATGTTTACCACTTGTTGTTTAAAAGTTTAAAAAAAAATTGTAAGCTTTAAAACTTTCAGGGGCAATAACTACTCAAAGGGGTTTTATAGGAATTCTTTCGCACTTCCCAGTTTGGAGAACCGACTAAATTAGTCGAAGACATTGGTGAAGCATGCGTACCTCTACGGTTTACGGTTTCGGAGGAGTAGCGATAACAAGCATTTCTTGCGAAAGGGGCAATAACTTCAAAAGGGGTCATAGTTCATATGCGTTGGGTCAAAGTTGTTCCTAACTTTTAATGACCTTTACGATGAACAAAAAGTCTCTTCGATAAATGTCGAAACAAAAAATCAGCGGAAGAAAAGTAATAGGAATTTACAGAAGAAAACCAATAAGATTTGGAAAGGCTTACTTAAATGCATTTTCACTATGTAATCAATAGAGCTACACCTTAACACCAGAACCCCGAACCCTGGGGCCATAAAATTCACAATTTTGGAAAAGGCACTCTTGCTCCTCATAACTTTGTACTTAGTTAGTTTATTTAATACCCAGCAGCAGAGAAGAAGATTTTCAAAGAATTAATGCATTTTCACTATATGATCAATAGAGCCCCGCCCTAACACCAGATCCCCTGACCCTGGGGCCATGAAATTCACAATTTTGGAAGAGGCAGCCTTATTCAACATAACTATGTACTTGGTTAGTTTATTAAATACCCAGAAGCAGAGGAGAAGATTTTCAAATAAATAATGCATTTTCACTATATGATCTATATAGCCCCGCCCTAGCACTAGAACCCCTGACCCCGGGGCCATGAATTTCACAATTTTGGTAGAGGACTTAACGCTGATTACAATCATGTAAACAGTTTGACTGCTTGATTTCCAGGAGTAAAGAAGAAGATTTTTAAAGATTGCATCAATTTTAGTGGTTTTGGCCCCACCCCTCAGGCCCCAAGGGGTGGGGGGGGGGCAGGGACCATGAAATTCACAATTTTTGTTCCCCTTCACCCATAGATGCTATATGCCAAATTGGTTGAAATTGGTTCAGCGGTTTCAGAGAAGAAGCTGAAAATGTTCAAATGTTAACGCACGAAGAACGACGCACGACGACGGGCGAAAACGGATAGCGATAGGTCACCTGAGTTTACTCAGGTGACCTAAAAATACGGTATGTTTTCTAAACAAAACTGTGATGGGGCGAAATTAAGACTGAGCAAAATGTTTTGCAAGTCTGAAAGGGCGAAAATAAAGCGGGACGAAAATAACCCTGTATACAGTATTTTTAGCACGGGGGCATGAACAGCATTATTACGTATAAAACAGGTTCTCAATGGACTTTATATTCTTATTACAACTATTAGAACTGTTTAATAAAAGCTAATATAGACACCATGCATTGTGTAAAATTTTGACAATATCGAACGTGAATATAAACATGTATGTGACTTCATCTTTGCATATAATTTGTGTCATTGTAAAGCAGTTCCGTGGTCTAGTGGTATGTCTCCCGATTCATTTCTGAGAGGGCCCTATGTCGCATCTCCGACGATCCAATTTTTTTTCGAAATACTTTTTCTTTTACTAAATGATAGTATTCAGCATGTGAAATATATGAGGTCTGGTTTGTACAAACTCATAAAATCATCATTACAGTACTAGTGTGATAAATTTCCATATTAAAAGAATTCCCTATATACATATCCATATTGGTATATTTTATTTGCTTCAGTAAACATGTATGCATTCAATAATTCTACAAATTCAGTCAAGGAGATCCGAACCCCCCCCCCCCACCCCCCGACCCCCGAACTGCGCATCGTTTACTTTTTTCGATCCCTAAGCGGGGGAAAACAAATTCTCTGAATTAGCTTGTTTTTTTAAAAGCAGTGACTTTAAATCGCAATGCCGAAATTATTGGTGTAATAATGTTATGATGAGTAGACTCCTCAAGCTTTTATTGATCTAATGTCTAAAGTATTAGGAAATGTTGAACAGGTCAATACTGACAAAATTAGTTTCCTTTTTTATTAAAATCCTCTAATAATATTGAAGCCAGAGAGGTGATATTTTCTGGAAAGATAATCTTGTTTCCTTCTTACTTGGTTTTCTGTAAGCTTTGTTGTCGATGATGTAAATGTCCCAGTGTGGATGTAGACCTATACAGGATCTCACGATGTCAGGTCTCCCGTATCTCCAGAGCCACGTCACGTGATCTACACTGTCATGTGTTGGTTTCCTGCTGTTTACAGATTCCCCTTCCTTTTTTAGATCGTTTAGAAACTCTTCTCGTTTATCTTTGCTGCTCATAACATTATTTACTGGAATGTTCACTGTAGAAAAAAAATACTGTAAATGTATAATTACATGTATATTTGACGTATACGATATTTAGCGGAAAGTGATTTTAAACAAGTTAGCGTAGATTTGATTTAGCGCATTTCATTATGTTCTTATTCATGTATCAATATTCAAGACATTAAGCGATGTACTATAGGCCTAATTAGCGGAAGTATTTTTCGCCAAAAGCGCTGAAAAGAATACACCGCCCAATATAATACTTTTACACTGTTGTCTTTAGAACCCTTTCTACACTGCACACTAAAAGTTCTGGGTCTCGTAACATAAAGCATGCTAAGTTTTTGACTTAAGTAGGGTAGTAAGTACGGTTTAGGCACAATCTTAGGACCTGTCTAAGTACTACTACTGAATTAATTACACACACAAATTGTGTAATATATTTTAAAGATTTCCATCTTTTAGAATATAGATATAGGGGCAGATCACTCCAACTGTAGAAACATACCTTAGAATCAGGGGGCCGTATTACCTACTGCGACATTGGACCTCGGTTTATACGGTCTCTTCCAAAGGACCTGTCCACGCCCCACAGTGGGATTCGAACCCGTGCCGTAACTTTCTTGTACATATATTTAGAATTATTTAATGTTGACTCAATTTGTGTGTGTAATTAATTCAAGTATTCTTAACATTTTAAAAGGCCAAGATAAATTAACTGAACGTGTTATTTACATGTTTTCTCTATATTCATATTATGCATTAAAGAAAATTATTATCAGTATTCTCTATTTGACGCTGATTTTAGAATTTTATTTTTTTCGTTGGGAAGGGGGGGGGGGGGGGGGGTGATCACTGATTCTAATTTCGGTAGAATAAATTATGAACGCGACAAGTGCGGATTTAAACACGGCTTACTACATTTAAAAGGCCAAGATAAATTAACTGAACGTGTTATTTACATGTTTTCTTTTCTATATTGAAATAATTAACAGTGATTTCTTTTCACTGATACTGTAATGTCTTTGAACATTTTTCCCGGGATAAATGCTACGCACCACGTACAGTGAAAATTAGATAAATAAGCTTAACATTAACTCCTTTATACGATATATTTTTCTCAATGTCCAAAAAAAATTTGCGCTAGTGTAGAGAGGGTCCTTAAAACATTTACAGTTAAACGCCCTGATGCTAATTTGAAATTCAATTTCAGTTATCGACGCGGAGTTTTTAAAGCTGTGAGTTAAAAGCTTTTTAATTAACTTTATTCTTCAGGATCCGGTTGTATCGACATTTAATAAATGAATAAAGCATCATTAAACTTGCATTGTGGGATATTCCCCTAATGTTAATAAATCTTTAATGAATTCTTAAATATTTAATGATTCATTAAGTAATAAGACTCTAATAAAGGTTTTGTACAACACACTTTAATGACTTTATTAACTAATGTATCATTAAGAATTTAATGAATCATTAGACTTAATAATTCATTAAATTTAATGAACCGTTGATACAACCGGGTCCAGATTTTCTAAATTTACCTTCATTAAAGTTCTTGAGATTGATAAAGGAAAATACGAATAAATACCTAGAACTATACGGAAACCTGCAGTATATGTTTCTAATTATAATTCACTCCAGAATATGATACATGTACAATCATTCAAAAATTCTGAAAAGGGATATGAATAAATCACATTTCTCCACTGACTTACATATCTGGTGTATCTCATCATATATATCAGTGTCCTCCATGGTGACGTGAGTCAGTATGTTCATCTGTAGACGGCGTATCAGTAAGGAATCACAGACATACCAGACACCACAGACACACTTCTCTCCAGGTTCTCCGTTGTATCCCCGTGATCTCAGGTACACACTGGCTGTGTCATAACTACTGCAATAGAATGGTATATAACTCTTTATTGAAGCTATCTTATACATTGTCTCATCCTTTGTGTCCTCCGTTATCTTGTCCTGGTCTTCCCAAAGGTAATCACGTGACTTCAGTCTGTCCAGAGTCTGCTGTGCTTCCTCACGTGTTACAGGATTATATTTTATACGGTGCGCTAACTGTCGTATCCCGTTAAGCAGGTCCAGCCACTCTGTGTCAGTGAAGTCAGGAGGACCGGAGTCAGAACACAGAAAACAGAATAACACTGACACCTCATCATATGTCAGTGTGCAGAATTGATCTTGAAAAATAAAAATGAAATATCATGAGTAACTATCCACAAGAAAAAGTCAGTATTTACAACATAAAATTCATGGATTATACCGGTATTCTTGCCCTGTAGTTGTATATACAAACTTGTAATGTTCCTCTATTTAAAGTCGCCTTTTGTTAATTTCATAATTGTCAGATTTAACAGTATACATCTAACTATGATCGTCAGAAATGAATAAAAAAGATAAATAAAATATCTCCGATTTCACAACTATGTATCATAGAAACTTCGGGCTGTTAACCCTTCCATTTTTTTCCTCGAATTCTGGAGTGGATAAAACTTTGTCCTATTTTTGTGTTCTTTTATGCACTATCTGATATCGATAAAGTAAGCCTTCTGTATCAATAAGCATTTTTAAACTGTTCATATAATATCCTATGTATCAGTCGGAAAAGATATTATTAAGACAAAAGCTACGATATCAGGTAGTGCATGTCATACATATACAGGACAAAAATGTTGAAGGGGTTGGGGTCCAACCCCAATCACAATGTAAATGCCTATTTTTTATGTTTTATAAACTAGTTGCGCTACATGTAAGTATTCCGGTACGAATGGATATAAATGGATATGGAATATGGTTAAAAATATTAGCTATTTAAAATATCAAATATGAGGAGAAAGTTCCTGTCATTGTTAAGTTTTAACCGGGATCGAGTAAGTTGGTATAGTTTTCTTAGTTTCACCATAATTTTTAAGGGTATGGATCTAGTATTGAATGATTTTAAAGGCTTTAATTTCTGAATTTCATACGGTGCTAACTGTTGATCCTATGTAGACTTCGCTTGATTCTATGTCCTATATATTAAAGAGTTTTTTTTCTAAGAAAATTATCATTGTGGGGGGATGAGTTATGTAGAGATAACTGAATAAATACAGACCAGAAAGCTCTGTCTTCCATGTGTTGTAATCAACCACGAGAATACGCTGTACTGGATCTAAAATTAAAATGAAAATAAAAACTTAATAGCAGAAAACTTTGAGAAAAACTATGAATTATATACATGTATAATAATTTTCATTTCTAATATTTTGCCTCTGTGATAACTCTTTGAAAGTTAGCAGAGTTGATTTCATGAAAATTCTTTGATAAATAAATTAGGCAGGTCGATCGTTCAGGAGCTAATGAGGCCAAATATGCATGCAAATCTCGTGCGCATCTGTAACTATGTCTGATGCTAAGGAAGCCAAATATGCATGTAAATTTCGTGCGGCTGCCTTTATGCTTGACGTCAGTGGGCGAGGAATATTGAAATTGGTATAGAAGTCCTCATGTAATTTAAACCTATGTCTACATTCTTAAAGTCTAAATCTACAATTTTATTTCACAATGAAATGGAAATATAAGGAATCACTGTCTAGTTTTGAGAGTATGCCAGGAACATCAACAATAGTGGGAAACATGGGATAATTTTAGCATAACGGGCTTCGCCCGTTATGCAAATTATCCCATGTTTCCCACTATTGTTGATGCCCTGGCATACTCTCAAAACTAGACAGTGTATCCTTAATTTAAACAAAAATACTGCGGGTATATATATTACAAAGGTTCATTATCTATAAGGCCATTTTCCGGCCTACGATAAAATCACTTTAAAATGTGATTTTTATATAACTATTATCATTCTAGTTCATGATTTTGATGTTTGTTTTTCAACATCGATCATCTAAGTCATGTGATTAGATATAAAAAATGGCTGTCAGTTAAAGAAAAATTGAGTGTAGGTCTATTTAAATCAAGTTTCTATGCATGTTTCTGAATGTAAATGATCAAAAATTATTTATTTATGTCGGAAATACATTAGACGCAATAAATTTGAAGATTTTTTTAAATTTAATGTTCAAGATATTATTTATGAAAAGAATTCCGATGCATCCACATTTTGCATATTTGGAACGTAAATCTTTACGAAATTCACACTGTATGGTGCTGAGAAAAGTTTGAAATGCAATTTATTGAAAAATATTATATCATATATAATTATAATTGTAATTCTTTATCATTTCTATAGATATGGTACTTATTTTACGCATAAAATAACCATGTTAGAAATGAGGTTTCTAAGTTTCTATTGAACTCTTAAAGTTATGTATCAAATGTTGAAAGCACTGGATGGATTTTGATTGTGATTAAATAAAACTGAAGTAGTAATTCAGAAAAAAAATTCGACAATTGCAAAAAAATATATATAAATAAAGAATTAACAGCATAAGAATATCAATGCAAGTACATGTTGACTACCCATATACATGTGAATAGTCAATACATATAACTCTGAGCGGTTGCATTAAAATATGCATCTCGAAGTAAAATGAAATAGCGTAGAAAAATGGTTTTGTATTTATTTAATT
>NW_026919299.1:0-15207 GCF_032062105.1 Saccostrea cuccullata
GTGGATCTATATGTACGCCAGGCCAGGATGACCTTTCATTATTGACTCTGATTGGACAGAAGGTCAATGTGGATCTATATGTATGCCAGGCCAGGACGACCTTTCATTATTTAATCTGATTGGACAGTAGGTTTATGTGGATCTATATGTACGCCAGGCCAGGATGACCTTCCTATAATTTACTCTGATTGGACAGTAGGTCTATGTGCACTCACTAGATCTACCGGAAGTCCAATTTTCACCCAAAATGCCAATACACATGTCAATATTTAATTTGTAGATTCAAATTAAAACTAAATAATGTGACAAATGATACCTAATATACACGTGCATACATGCGAACAAGTATTTCCAAGTGTTAGTACCACATGTACCAGTCTAGCTATAAATCTCTGTTTTGCTGCAGGCCAACAATGGCGTCAAGAATGTTCGACTACTCACTGCGAGAATTGTTTTCTACAATAACCCCTATAAAGTAATAAACTGATGAATATAACTACTTCAATACAAACTTACCTCGCCCAGAAGAAATCTTCTTCTGTGCAAGATGTCTTGAAGAATGCTGTGAATGCGCTGAGTAGATGCAATGCAGAAGCAATGACAATAGTGACCGATATTGACAAAATGGCAATTTCAATCTGACCTTATAACCCAGGTCACGTGATCAAAGTTAGAGAGGGCGTGCTTGATTGGTGGGTGGAATTTTCGGAATTGGTGGAATTACAATCAAGTTCGCTGGAATTCAATTCCGGCACAGTTCTATCAATTCCGTGTTGAGAGGTGGTGTGAAAGGAATTAAAGATGGTGACTATTGTGTACATTTGTCAAGAGTGGCGATTAAAGCATGTATGAAGTTTTTCCCTGTATTTGGACCCTAATGCAGTCCTATAGACCTATTTGCAAATCAAAATTTAAATATTGTTCTCATATTATTCAAATCATGTTAATTTTAAGTTCACTTAAGAGGTGCTCACAGCATGATATTCTGTTCTTCAAAGCATTCACTCGCATGTTTATCCTCCATTGCGTCTTACAATAAATCATTTAATAATATAGGAAGAAATTCTTAATTTTTCAAGCTGCAGCCATATTGTGAACTAATTCTGATTCCAGTTTTACTTGATTTGTAGAATTTTTGGAACTCTCGGAATTGAAATCTGACTTTACAATCAAGCACACCCACAGTCTCCCATGCAGAGCGTAGTGATTTTGAAAGATCCACCTAATTCTATGAAAAGAAAGGTGCGATATGCAATCTAATCCCTCAAAAAAATATGAAATTCTAAATCTACCCCTCTCGGAAACCAATGCATGAATTAAAACATTTTTATTTTGTCATGTATATGGAAAATACGCGAAACTTGGACACACCTAGTAGTTATATTAATAAAAATTAAACAGCCATACAAAACTGTTGCATGATATAGTTACCTGGCAAACCACGAAGTATCCTGGAAAGGGGGGGGGGGGGGGGGGGGGGGGCAAGAAGGTCTCCAGCTTTTTTCTTAACAATATATATATAGCTCTTTTCCCCAACATGTTCATTGAAAGGCACAAGTTTATTAACCCCACATCCCAACTTTTTGTTTTATCGTTATTTAATTATGGCAATGAATTGATCTATCAAAAAAAGTAACAATTGAAAATGTAAGTGTACAATCTATACATGTTATTTGCGGATCTATGGGGGTCCAAAAGTCAGTTGGGACTCCTTTTTTCAGAGAGAGAGAGAGAGAAAGAGAGGGGAGCGATTTCTGTCATATAGAATTATATTTTTTAGGTCTAATACTTTTATTTTGCAAAAAAATAGACTTTAAATTCTTTCCTTGTATTTAATTTCCTCTGTGGTACCAGGCCACCAAACCATGACTAAATTCGAAGACTCCGACCACCCACAAGTAACATGTAAGGTTTCACTTAGATATCACCAGAAGATGACGGCAAACTTTTGGACCATACATTTTCTGAAGTAAATATAGCTATAGGTTAACTTTAAAGAGTATATATCGTACAGAAAGAGTCAACAAAGGAATTATTCAATGCAGCATACGATAATTTTTCTCTCCTTGTATCAGGGTTGGAGTAATGCTAATTGTAATGGTAATGCATTGCAATGACCTCAGACTTTTCATCACTTTTAAAAATCTTTATCATTATCTATAACTTTTGATCGAACAGGTACATATAGTTCTAGGGATTTCATGTTTTAGAAGTGTATTTCATCTGAAAAGAACTTCTTTTGGATACCAGCTATTTTGACCTTTTGAACTTGACCTTGGATTTTAACTTGCATTTGAGAAACTTAACCCTTCGTAATAAATTGCCATATGGGGGCATCATCGTTTCACAAACATATTTTGTTCACTTTTTTTAACTCTTTGGAAGCTTTTGAAAACTCTCGCCTGTTTAACGTGATTGTGGTGTGATTTTATGCATCAGTGTTAGTAACCACTAAAGGAGACCTCACCCCCCCCGGTATATATGACTGTATAGCGGACTTTTTGCGATGTGTTGACTTTGGATTATTTAAGCGGTTTTGAGTTTAGCCGCTAAAATTTTAAATTTGCACTTTTGTTATGATCACTACTGAATACAAGAAAAAATCACTTGAATAACTTTGATATATTGTCTGTTAATTCAAATAAAACTTGTATTAAATAAATAACTTGTATTAAATAAATAAATAAAACGGGTATGGTATTTAATCAAACTTTTGTGTAAATCGGTATTCAAGTGTCTACAACGTATTTAACATGCTGAAACTTATCTAAAAGACGAATTTCCTCTTATTTGAAATGTCGTCGAACTCTGCATGCTCTGTGTCCGCCAAAAAACAAGATGTGTTTGTGAACACTGATGCCCCCGTATGGCAACATAGCAAAGATTTACTTTTCATAATGCAAATTCAATTAATTGGTACCAAAAGTAGGATATTCTCACTGGAAAACAATTGTGAAATTTGGAAGTCGGCCAATGTTAAAGTTTTTTCAATAAGTACAAAATCTCCAAGTTCAAGGTCAAAATATCATGGTAATATATATTCAATGAGAGGTCTTGACACATAGAGTAATTATGTAGAGTATGGAAGCCCTAGCCCTGACCGTTCAGAAGTTATAATCAAGGTTATTTTTTTTTAAAGTAGGCCAAACTCCAAGGTCAAAGTCAAACGTTCTTGTTATCAAATGAAAGGCCTTATCACAATGATTAGATATGTAAAGTATATGAAAGCACTACCCTTAACCCTTAAAAAGTTATGTCAAGGTCAAAGGGTCAAAGTTCTGGCTCGGTTAAAGAAGCAGCCTAGTTAACATTATGCTCTTGAATATTCCCAAACACGGATCCAGGAATTAAAGTTAGGGGGCAGAAAAATTAGGCAGGGGTTTCGGGGCTGTCTTCAGGCCTGACCTAAAGCTCTTTGATTTTAGAGATTTTTTAACTGTAGCTTTCACACCGTGCATAACCCCACATATGGGGGGGGGGGGCGGAATGGTGCCACTCGGGGGTGAGGAATTCGAAGCGGAATTTTCAATGTTCATTGACCTGATTAGCTTTCCTACAGTGATTGAGGTGAAAATAATATCCTACAACACTAAAATCTTCACCCCCGAACGTCACATACTTATATTGAAGTGTTTCCCCTTTATCTGAGGTAGAATTCTCCGAAACATAAGAGTGTCTGGAGCAAAATCATATCTAGAAATCCCACACATAAATGAATTGAAGCTGGGTGATATATATTAAGGATGTACAACACACCTACCCCAAAAAATTCCTGTCGTTTAATTTTCGTTATTTTTGTATATTTAGTACATGACTATATCTACTGCATGTATGTATATTTTGGACAAAATCGTTCGAGTGCATGGTTTTTGGACAAGAACTTCCGAAAGTTACCCCCCTTTGGTTTTTTAAAGGAGAGAAAATTTTCAATTAATGAACTACTTAAACCTTGATTTTCAATAAAACCAGCTTAGATATAAATGTCAAATTTTATTGGCTTATTCTTTTAACCATTTAACACAAAATCATAATCATCTTTTTGATATACATTACCTATTACCCCCACCCCTTCCTTTTTGCGTCGCGTAGACCATTGCGTTTGACGAAACGTCGTTTACAGTGCAAATACCGGTATACTGGTATTTCGTCAAGAATCCCGGAGGTATGCATTCGTTTTTAAGGTAGTTCTATACTCGGCACTAAATGGGCTCAATCTTTAAAAATCTGCTTTTATAAGATAGACATACATCCCAGCAATGGATAGACACAAGAAAAATTATATGTCAACATGTTCACTTTTCGGCTATAGCCTATCAGAGTATATACCCTAAAATGTAAAATACTAGATTTTACATATCCTAGATTTTGTTGTTTATAAATTAATTTAAGTCTAAATATTCAACTTTAATACCCAAAATAGAGTAGAAACATGTTATTAAACAATAAAATATCATTGTTTTGCATGAATCATTATAAATAGATGCACTTTGTTAGGCTATTGTATCAAAATTTAATGGGAGAAAATATGCTTCCCAGGACAATCTCGGTCATTTAAACAAAAATTATGGACTCAAACTTCGTAAATTTGCATTATTTTTACTAAATTATGTTTAAGAAAAATAATAAGCTTAAAAAAATTATATGTTGACGTATCACTTTTCGTGGTATGAGCTCTACAATAAAGGTACCCCCCTATTTTCTTTCTTCCAGAAGTAATGTATTGCCACATATTTCTGTAATACTGTTAATGTTTGAGTGTATACTTGTATTAACAAACTTGTACATTATTTAAAACAATACTTATACACACCCAAAACCTATTGTCCCTAAAATTTATCTTATTTTACTCAAAAACACACACACACACACACACACAAACTTGTCTTTAAATTGGAGACGATGAAAATGAAAGAAATTCACTGATTCTCAGAAACTGGATGATTTTGTTACAGAAAGTAACAAAGTATGCTTCAAGTGAATCAACTTTTGTCAAATACTTATTCAAAAGATGATTTTGCATTGGGGTTCGTGGGTAGGCAGGTTGGGGGAGGGGGTATGTGTTTTATGCAATTATTATTATTTAAAGTAAATTTTGTAATGTTTGATAAGTAAAATCCGTAAATTTTCTTAATCAAATCGTAGTCATTACTTTTCTTCCGAATTATCACTATTAGCTTCAACTTGGCCGCCGACAATAGTCGCATCGATAGTTTGATACAGTCATGTTCTGATGTAGCATGTATATGGTCCGTGTTTTCGACACGGCATATCAAACATGCATCATTCACAGAAATATCGTTTTATTACCTAATTATTTCTGTCAACCGAAAGTTGTTCCCAGCTCCTCCTTTTAATTAATTTATCCTTAAACTGTGCAATAAGTGTTTGTTGACGCGACCGACTTCGAGCAAAATCGTTACCGGATATTTAAAACGCTAAGTAAAAGTCAAACCAATATAGTTAAAAACTCTCATCTCGGAAAAAAGACGCGCGGTTCCGGTTTTACTATTCGTAAATGACGTAGTGCGAGTATAGAACTACTTTAAATTCACGATTGCAGAATAAAAATGACTACTCTTTTTATATGTATCAGGAAAAAATTACTGAAAGATTTTAGTGTTTAGTCCATATACTGTACGTATGCGTTATGCATTCCATATCACATGAAACCTGGATCATACGAATTCAAGTTTTGTTGAACTTGAATACATGTATGTTGATTTTTAATTTTATTTCTTTAATAATATTGTATGCATTTCTTTCAATGACGTCGTCGCTTCTAAATTAGTTAAATTAAAAATTCCGTATTCGTCCACATTAAATTCAATGTATCAAACATTAAACTCTTTTTTTATTTCAATTTATATCAAATCCCACATTGTTTTTTTTTTTTTTAATCTTATAAGCTACGTTTGTTTTGATTCGAGGAAATGCAAACCTACATTGTTGACAGAAAGTCAAAGTTATGATTTGCTGCAACAGGATATTCATAAATGCAGATAATTTCAGTGCAAGTGAACATTTCCTTTCAATTTTATACTTACATTGTGTACATGAGGCACAGGGGCTTGTGTAGAGAAAATAAATCAGTTTAAAAAATTAGTACCTCAGAGAGAAAATACACAAGGGAGGACGCCATTTTGGATACCACCTCGCTTCATCAGCTATTTTCTCGCTTAAACTGTTAAACTAGACATACGAGCCAGTTCATATCCCTTATGAATGTTTTTTATTGATGGCCTTACTTGCAGTTTTAATCTTTCTTTGTTTACATTTACAGTCTTGGTCAATTTATCGCGTAAACATCCAAAATCGACAACTCCTTGGCTTCTGAGAAAACGAAAGTGTGACACGTGACGTACATGTAGTGTCGCTCGGTTTGTCTCAGGACTTTACTATTACAATGAAGGTACATGTAAAAGTAAAGTCGTACCGAAACTGACATATTTGAATATTTTATTGGTAAACTCAGATGCTTTCATTTTATCAATGACTGTTATTTTATTTCTTTGCTCTTCTCTGTTAAAGTATTTTGGTTTCACTTTTTTCTAAAATTTGTTGAATTTGGACTGAATCTGGGATATTATAAATATTCTCTAAGTCACGTGTCATATTTTCGTTTTCCGCAGAATTTCATTTTGGATGTTTACGCGATAAATTGACAAAGTAAATGTGAAAATGCAAGAAAGGCCATCAAGAAAAAACATTCATTAAGGGATATTCGTATGTCTAGTTTAACAATTTTTTAGCTGATAGCGAGGTGGTACATCCTCCCTTGTGTTTTTCTCTCCGAGGTACTTATTTTTTAAACTGATTTATTTTCTCTACACAAGCCCCTGTGCATGAGGTCTATAGTATTCAATTCTTGGATTTATCAGGTCTTGCTGGAGATGTATCTGATTCTATCACAGGGGCTTGTGTAGAGAAAATAAATCAGTTTAAAAAATTAGTACCTCAGAGAGAAAATACACAAGGGAGGACTCCATTTTGGATACCACCTCGCTTCATCAGTTATTTTCTCGCTTAAACTGTTAAACTAGACATACGAGCTAGTTCATATCCCTTAATGAATGTTTTTTATTGATGGCCTTACTTGCAGTTTTAATCTTTCTTTGTTTACATTTACAGTCTTGGTCAATTTATCGCGTAAACATCCAAAATTGACAACTCCTTGGCTTCTGAGAAAACGAAAGTGTGACACGTGACGTAGTGTCGCTCGGTTTGTCTCAGGACTTTACTATTACAATGAGGGTAAAACTAAAGTCGTACCCAAACTGACATATTTGAATATTTTATTGGTAAACTCAGATGCTTTCATTTTATCAAATGAATGACTGTTATTTTATTTCTTTGCTCTTCTCTGTTAAAGTATTTTGGTTTCACTTTTTTCTAAAATTTGTTGAATTTGGACTGAATCTGGGGTAGTACGAAATATTCTCTAAGTCACGTGTCATACTTTCGTTTTCCGCAGAAGCCAAGGAGTTGTCAATTTTGGATGTTTACGCGATAAATTGACCAAGACTGTAAATGTAAACAAAGAAAGATTAAAACTGCAAGAAAGGCTGTCAAGAAAAAACATTCATTAAGGGATATGAACAGGCTCGTATGTCTAGTTTAACAATTTAAGCGAGAAAATAGCTGATGAAGCGAGGTGGTATCCAAAATGGCGTCCTCCCTTGTGTGTTTTTCTCTCCGAGGTACTTATTTTTTAAACTGATTTATTTTCTCTACACAAGCCCCTGTGCATGAGGTCTATAGTATTCAATTCTTGGATTTATCAGGTCTTGCTGGAGATGTATCTGATTCTATCACAGGGGCTTGTGTAGAGAAAATAAATCAGTTTAAAAAATTAGTACCTCAGAAAGAAAATACACAAGGGAGGACTCCATTTTGGATACCACCTCGCTTCATCAGCTATTTTCTCGCTTAAACTGTTAAACTAGACATACGAGCCAGTTCATATCCCTTAATGAATGTTTATTATTGATGGCCTTATACTTGCAGTTTTAATCTTTCTTTGTTTACATTTACAGTCTTGGTCAATTTATCGCGTAAACATCCAAAATCGACAACTCCTTGGCTTCTGAGAAAACGAAAGTGTGACACGTGACGTAGTGTCGCTCGGTTTGTCTCAGGACTTTACTATTACAATGAAGGTAAAAGTAAATTAAGTCGTACCCAAACTGACATATTTGAATATTTTATTGGTAAACTCAGATGCTTTCATTTTATCAATGACTGTTATTTTATTTCTTTGCTCTTCTCTGTTAAAGTATTTTGGTTTCACTTTTTTCTAAAATTTGTTGAATTTGGACTGAATCTGGGGTAGTACGAAATATTCTCTAAGTCACGTGTCATACTTTCGTTTTCCGCAGAAGCCAAGGAGTTGTCGATTTTGGATGTTTACGCGATAAATTGACCAAGACTGTAAATGTAAACAAAGAAAGATTAAAACTGCAAGAAAGGCCATCAAGAAAAAACATTCATTAAGGGATATGAACAGGCTCGTATGTCTAGTTTAACAATTTAAGCGAGAAAATAGCTGATGAAGCGAGGTGGTATCCAAAATGGCGTCCTCCCTTGTGTATTTTTCTCTCCGAGGTACTTATTTTTTAAACTGATTTATTTTCTCTACACAAGCCCCTGTGATTCTATGGAAAACCACGAATAAATGGAGGAAAATAAACATCTCCTACATTTTCAGAGTTGTTCCTCTTTGATCAGTAAGGGTCTGAGAACAACATCGATTTTACATTGTAAAAAGATTTATTTTATTTATAATATTTTATTGTGAAGTCAATTAATCAGAATGTTATATACATGTTGTAGCCAGTTGTACATAATGAGAATTTCGGTAATGTAAAATAAAATTTTCAGAATAAAACAAATGCTGCACTTTGATCAAAAATACAATTTATTGTATATGAAATGAAATAACATTAAGGGATGGTATTTCATTTCTTGCTTTTTACGGAGTTTAATCAGGTTAATATTAAAAAATACTTATTAATTGAGTATGGTACGCACAATCACAGCCAAACCCCATATCCTAATTTTCTTTCATGATTGATATACATCGGGATCGTTTTACTCGTCATTTTGACGCTTTATTTTTGACGTTAAAATTGACGTCACGTCAAACATTCAATTAAATGCAAGAGTTATCTCCCCCAGTGTATTGTACGTCTTGAAGGTACCAACTTTCACAAAGAAACGGTCAAATTTGCGTTACCGCATGCCCTTGCCAGATATTGCAGACATGTTCATGTACTTCTAAGACGAGTCATTGAAAATTCCGCTTCGAATTCCTCATCTCCGGGTGACACATTCCGCGCCCCCATATGTGGGGTTATGCACGGTGTTTCAACTCAGGTGAGTTAATAATTTATGATGCATAAAAAATTAAAAATTATCTGAATAAAATATTATATCAAGGCCAAAATAAAAAATACCTTTGTTTCCCCTAACGCGACCGACCCAACTAAAACGCGCCGACTGAAAAGATTTTGTTAAATAACATGATTCAAAATTTTTTTTATTGTCAACCAAGTCTCATAAAATACAATTTCATCAAAATCAGTATTTATAAGAATGGCCGACATTGTTCTACTGTGATTTTCAAGCATTTGATGGAAACAAAATAGCGCCAAGATGGAAACAAAATAGCGCCAAGATGTGATTACATAGAAGTAGTTCTTTACAAAACAACGGCGATGTCTCAATCTTATGCCTTTAGCTAACAAGAATTCTTCACTCTTGAAACAATTTGATAATAAAATTTACCATGATTAATTAAGAGGTGTCTTGGCGTCTCCATGTGAGTGAATAAATTTTCGACAGATGGGGACGATAAACAACGAACAAACAAATCTGTCTGTTGAATTTCAGGTACATGGAAAGGCCAACCTCATGAGCAAATGAGGGGCCCACCTAGTGAACACATCATTCAATTTTACTGCATTTTATTTGATTTGAGTTTTGAACTTATAACCAATTCATCTATGTTCCTATGTTTACTAAATGTCATTATGGAATCATAGGAGTTTTTTGTAAATATGTCATCATATTCATAGATATAATTCAGTTGTACTTTTTTATGCCTTTATTCATGGGTTAAACTTCAAGACTATGACAGTGCCTTATATAGCATTTTTATCATTTGTAGATTCGCTTTGGTTCATTTTAGTATTTTTTAAATACCCTTTCCAAATAGTTTTGAAATCATAATTCAGCTTCCTGAGACGCCCAGTGTCATTTTCTTTAAACAGAGCCTTGAAGGTTGGTTGTTTCTTTGTTTTTAATCTTTTTGTTGGGACATTTGAACATTTCCCCATTGCTCCAAATTTAGACGTACTACGCATCATTAAGCAGTGGGGTCTCTTTTGAGACAGCATCTTCTGCGACACTGGCCAAAAGTGTCCCTTTGGAGGACTGTTTTCAACGTTCCTCATTGGTATTTAAACCTGCGACTAAAAATTAGCCACTTACGTCTTAACTCCAAAGCAATATGCTCTAGAACCACTGCAAGTCTAATGGCCCTCAAAAAAGTACGATGGCTGTCTATTTTCACAGGAGGGTGATTAAAGGTTTGAAAAAATATACTCGGATGTCCAATCTTTGCGTATTTGAGAATCTTGTCTTTTTTATTCCATTTATATAAATGTACTCAGGCGTGAAATATTTCAAAAGTTCATCTAATTACAGTTGTGAAAAATTTAATCATGAAGTTTGCTTCTAAACGGCATATGTATGATACTCAGCATTTTGTTCACAAATCACTTTCTTTTGTACTTTTCTCATTTATAAATGAAATTTCCCATTAAATTTTAGAATATATTTTCAAAGCTGCTGTCAGAAAATAAAATTGTTTACCTACCTACCGACCCAACTTGAGAATTTAGGGTCGGGTTAGGGGAAACAAAGATATTTTTTAATTCCGGCCCAACTAATGATGTTATATCATTTTTACTGAGTTCATAGACCATAGTACACTGATACATTTATTTGTACATGTACACTGTAAGGTCTCTGGGAAAGAGGAGATAGATCTATCTTACTAGACATATCCTTGCAGTTGGATTATTTTTTTTTAAAATCCAGCTTGTTTTATTGGGGCGTCTCCCACAGGATTTGAGGAATACATGTAATCTATCTGTATTGGAAATATAAATGTAGGATCACACATAATTTGTAGTGGGATATGATTTTTATCATGTGTTAAAAATGTAATCACGATTTCTAGAGTACATGTATTATGTTTGAAATTCATATCATGATGCATCATAATACTATTAAGGAAAAATTATTTTGTACATGTATATAATGAAATCATGTGAATAACATTGGCGTCGGAAGCAAATTGGAAAGGAGGGGAGGATATGTTGGGGGGCAGGTAATTCAAAGAGGAAAAAAGCAAACCAGAGGTAAAAAAAAATAATGAGGGAAAATCTCAGAGATGAGGCTGAGTATTGACTCAGGAGAAAAGTTTGTGACGGCGGGGCGAGGCAACTTCCAGGTTTTCCATCAATTTTTTTAACCTCACCCACAAGTCATCGTCACCACGCAAAAATTGAGTTTTCCTCCCAGAATTTTGAGTAAATAATTTTTTTATTTAGAATTAGCTCTCAAGTATACATGTCAGGTAAAGATAACGATTAAAGACAGGATTTAGTTTAAGGTTTAATCGTCTCCTGGGCGTGGCAGCCTTAGGTTTGGTGACTTTGTTGGCCTTCCATTTTTTCCGTCTTAAGGACCGAATCGGTCAAACTCTTGATTCAATACCAATTATTTTTCCGATATCAATATCCAAATTTCATTGTATGCTCTCAAATACGCTCTAAAATATCTTAAAACATTTTACTATACGACCAGTGTTGTTTAAAAGTTTTTATCTGTCATTTTGAATTAAAAAGAAATTGTTTGTTCATTCTGAAAACGCACTGATTTCTGTACTATCCAGAAAAGATTAGCCCGTTATATGCAAATTAATTATTCCATGTTTCTTACCAATGTTGATGCCCTGGCATACTATTCTGATTAGACAGTAAATAATCATATGATAAAAATATACATAAAACAGTTTTAAAATGTATCATGCCTAACATTTTTGTAAATTACTCTGTTAAGATCTACATTATTTGAAAAAGGGTGTGTAATCAACTGATTTAATTATACCCCCAGCTTGAAAATTGTGAATGTATATAGTAATCAGGATGCCTGTCTCTGTCTGTACGTCCGTCTGTCACGCTACGGGGTAGCCATCTCTTATGCACAACTCCTCTTATGCCGTGTACTGAAAAGAAGCAGGCACGAAGCAACTGGGGGGAGGAGGGGGGGGCAAGGGTCTGGCCCCCACTTTTTCCCCCAATATTACCTTTACAATAGAAAATGTCAATTGAAAAGATGTTTGCCCCCCCCCCACTTTTAACCACAGTGTATTTATAGCAAGGAAATACAGGAAAAAAATGGAAGTTAAAGGAAGGCCTTGAAAAAACATTGGCTACCCCCCCCCCTATTATTAATAGTTGAAAATCGCCGTTAATCTCAAGATTTGTCTTGCGATTTTTCTACAGCGTGTGGAATATTTTGCTGCTAGAATGGTGTGTCTGCAATGTCCGTGCGACAAAGTACGAGGTTTGTACGATTTAAGTACGAACTGAGGCGACAGTGTTACGAACTGGATACGATATTTCTACGATTATAAAGGATTAAACACGGTTACATACGATGCTCGTACGAAGTACTACGATATGCCACGTTACATACACGTCCGTCCGTCTGTTATGCTTTTTCTCTTATCCGCAACTCCTCTCATACCACTGAATGAAATATGATGAAACTTTCACAGAATCTTTATTACATATTGTCATTGTGCACCTCCTATTTTACTTTTTGATCTGACACACATTTTGGGTTTCACGGCCACAGCAAATCATCGCTCATCGCTCACAGTACCTTTAGTTTCTTAGGAAAACATTGCATTTTTAGTGAGTTGTGTAGGGAAGGAAAACAGTTTGAGATATTTTTAAAAAATAAATTGATTCCAAACAGAGGTATCCAAGACACACAAATTAAAAAAAAATATTATCACCAGATTCTGGCACTAGGTGGATTTTGGTGCCTTACGCAGGGACGTAGCAACAGGAAGGGGGGGGGGGCACAACATTACCTTTACTATACATGTAATAGTAAATGTTCGTTGAAAAGATGGTTGCCCCCCCCCCCCCCCACACACACACTTTTTACCATAGTATAGTGATATGAACGGAATTGTATGGAAAGAAATTGAAAGTGAAAGCAACTTGGCTTTGAAAAAGTTGGCCACTACCCCCCCCCCCCCTCCCCACGAAATAGGATTTTCGAGTTTTGGCAACTTGTAATTTTATCTCAGGGGGGGGGGGTAAAAAAATTCTCTGGTTGGCCTTCACTTTCTAAAACGATGATACGTGCCTGCGGCAAGCTTCATGAGCTTTTAAGAAAGTTTTTGTTAACATCATACATGTACAAATATAAATTTTATTAAATCTAGGTTTTACATCAGCTGCTGATGACGGGGGTGATTCTGCATGGTCTTCTTGCTGTAATGCATTGTTATTTTACGTTAATATTCATAAACAAAATGTATTATATTAATTAAGTTGATAAATGTTATGCAATTTATTCATTCGATTATCTTTGTATTGTGAACACTATCACATTTACTAAATAAATAACGTTACTCTAAACGCTCTCTTAGAGGCATCTATTTGAAAAGTGTGGGTGGCGGTCAAAGCGCGGCCGTTTGTTGGTTTTTTTATTTCTGTTTGACATTCAAGCCTTTTAACCTCCAAATCCGTCTTAGGTACGTCCTCAGTGTTACAGGGCGTAGACCACGTCCACACGTACATTGTACGGCTGTGACAGTCTTCCTCCTGGCATGCTCGGATCACGTTCTCCGGGGTAACCTCAGAACTCCACGACTTCCCTCATATATCAGAGCGGAGATTGATCGTTTGACAGCACCACAGCGAGCGTATGACCGGCTTGGTGATACCCTGGACGTTGTCTTTCAGGACTTTTCTGTGACGCTTACCGGCTCGATCCTTTTCCGAGACCTTTTTTTGCTTTGCCCTGTCTATAGCTACCTTCCTTGATCAGTCGATGGTACTCTTGTGAGGACAGTGTGTAATTGGTTTTATTTATAGGCCAAATTAACGACCCGTTAGAGCGCATGTTGCTTTGAAAAGTTCGGTTCATTACCGAAGCTGCATTTGCTACACACTTTCTCATTGGTCAGCTTGGGTTTCGGAATTTTTACATTTCTTACCCCACGGTGAATTGTGAATTCAATCCTTTTATTTTTTCTTTTAAAATATTTTTTGTTCCTACAGACAAAAGCTAAAACAGTCCGAATAAAATGAAAACCATTGTAGCCGAAGCTACTTTTACCATTGAAAATGATCATTCAAGGCGGTTCTCCATCCACTTTTTGGTGCAGTGAACTCAATTAAGAAGGTTGGACGGTTGGGCGGTAGCGCATGAAAAAAAAATTGTACTTAAAGAAGTTCGACCACCCCACCCCACCCCCTTACACAAAAATAGGATTTTCGGGTTTGGACAATTTTACTTTCCTTTTTTGGAATGTCAGGGGATTTCTTTTGCAGGATTGATCCCCCTTTTTTCAAAATCGATGCTACGTCCTTGAGTAAAATTAAGTCAATTGCACATGTAAACAACGTATTTCATATGCTACATGTATAGTCCTTGTGAGTAGTTCCTTTATTAAATACCAAGAACTTTGACCATTTGACCTTGAAATTTGACCTACCTTTAAAATGCGAACCTTGACCAAAACTTTAAAAGGATAAGGACTAGTGCATTTATATACTTTACATATTTCATCCTTGTGGCAAGACCTTCCTTTCTCTGCGTACTACCAAATCTGAACTTTTGACCTTGGCCTTGGACCTACATTTCAAAATTGACAACCTTGACCCTAACCTTTGAAGTGGTAGGGCTTCCATACTTCATTGTATTTTTTGTGGCAAGTTCTTTTTTTCGTTACAAATAACCATGAACTTTGACCTTGACTTTGGAGTTTTCAGTACTTATGAAAAAACTTCAATCCTGGCCATAACTTTTAAACGCTAAGTGCTAGTGATATTTCACATATGTAATCCTTTTGACAAGACCTTTCATTAATATTAAAAATAATGACTTTTTTTACCT
>NW_026919300.1:0-15384 GCF_032062105.1 Saccostrea cuccullata
AAACTCAATCTTTCATAAGTAAGGTATTAAAGTTATTCCAAAAATCGACCCATATGAATTCAAATTTTACTTTAAAGAATTTTCCCAAACTTTGACCTAAACTAAGATTAACCTAAAGTTTAAAGTAAGAAACAAAGATCTAATTACTAAAATTGCCAATCAAGTTATTCCCAAGATTGAAACTTACAAGTAATTAAATTAGAAATGATGTAGAGAAATATTAACTGAAAATTATGACCTTACTTAAAATGCAAAGATAGGCATGTCTTGATTACCATGAAATTTCAATTAAATTTAATACCTTACCTGATCATTAATTAAAACTCTGACCTTTACCCTTACCAAAGTAAAAATAAATGACCTTGACCTATTACACTTACATTATCAAATTTAAAGTTCTTCATCCTTAAAATGACTTAATAACTTAACCTTCCCCTTAACAAAGAAAACTAAAAATTGATATTACAATTAAACCATAAAAAGTAAATTAAGACCATTTTACTGAAATTAAATTACGAAAATGTTATAAATAAATTGCAAGATAAAAAATAAATCTTAACTAAATTCAATTTGTAACTAAAAATATTAAACTGTATTTAATTTGAACAATTTTAAATTTATTTTGATAAATTATATATGAAAAAAATTTCTCTTTTGAGAATTTTGAATTTCTTGATAATTATTCTCATTTTACGATTGATATTTTCTTCTGTTTCATTATTTAATTTTTAATAAATTATCTCATGCGATTTTTCCATAATTTTCATAATTTCTCTCTACACAATTACCGGAACTCCTTTAAAAATGATGTTTTACTACTACTGGTATCTTCCATTGATAGAATTCCTTACAAACTAACTTTCGTTACACTATTTTTTCTTTTACACTAATATTATTCAAACTAACATTTCTTTCATAAACTAAATTTATTTTTAAAATGACTTATTTAAAAATGTAAGTTATCCTTCAAAAAATTATCTTCAAACCTTAGTAGAATTGAAATCTCCTAAATTTAGTTTCTACTTAAACGTATTTCGTAATGAGAAAGTTATTTCCTTTTAAATTTTTTAAATAAAGCATGAATTATGCTAAGCTTAATTTGAAAATTTATTTACATATTTCCCCTATTTTTCGTTTCAAAATTCAAATTATTAAAAATTTTTAAATTATAAAAATCATTTTAATTTAGCCGATCTTATGCAAATTTGGGACCTTAAATTATCTATTATAACTTCACAATTTAATCAAGACTTTGAAATTTTGTAGTATTGATCTTTTTAAACCAACTTAGTATAAATTTAAATTTTGCATTGAAGTTGACCAATCTTGAAACTACCGTGACTTAAAACTTCACAAGTCACTATGAAAACAGAATTTTCATTCAAAAATTATCTTAAGTTATTACTGTTTACCTTACATATTACATTTAAAGAGGAAATATACCAATCTAGTCCTTAAGTTACTTAAGTAATCATATATTGAAAATGAAAATTCTTTCAATTCAAAGTACTAACTAAATGTTGTAAACTTCCTTAAAAAGTTATAAATAATCTCCTTTAAAGATATCATTAAAAAGTTCTAATACATACCTTAAATTCTGAAAGCATTTGACAAAAATAATTAAGGGCTAAGTATTAATATATAAATGCTATAAATTACCACCCTTAGGAATAAATAAATGAATTGTTCCAAATGAATTTTCTTTATAACATTAAAAGATTCTAGTTAGGATTTTTAATTTGTATTACTAAATTCGCATCATTTTTTCTAAATTATATGACAATTATTATTTTAATATTTTGCAATCTATACGAATTTCTTATTAATTTTTCAATAATTCTTTAACTGTAGATATTTTAATATTGTACTTATACGAATGTTTCTACCAAATAAATTCTATTAATTATTATTAAACTGATGTAATGGAATCAACTATTGTTCCGTAGAATTTTTCATCCTTTTTTTCTTTATTAAATGACTTCAAGTAGAATCCCAAAATTATCTTTTTAAACAAAAATCAAGTAATTTAATTTAGACTTCTTAAAGACCTTTAAAATTTTAAATTTTTTAAATTTTATTTTCAGATGGAACCTTCCTTCAACTTTATTTTGAAGACCCTTGAAAGCTTATTTTATTATTATTTATTTTATTTTTTTCCCCTTTTAACAAGACTTCGAAAAACTTTAGTTCATATTTGATTTAAAAGTTATTCGAAACCCAACTTTGAATTGACCCCTTAAAGTTATTGCTTCGCAGAAAATTGTATCCTATCTTTGCCTAAACTTAAGGTAGAAACCTTCACAATTTGATAATGGAACTGAAAGTCATTCAAAATATCGGTCTCCTTAATAGTATGCCCCTAAAGTTTTAAAGCTTAAAAAAATTAAAACTTTTAAGACTTGAAACATAGACCTTACTGAAACTTTATATTTCCTTAAAATAGTCAGCAAAGCAGTCATGAAAATTGAACTTTCAATTATTAAAATTCAAAAACTCCTTTCTATTTGATTACCTTGACCCTAATACCTTACCATAGCAAAAATTATCCCTACCTTTACTAATTCATAGTGAAATCTCAATTCTTTCTTGAAGCTTGAACTTTACCTGAAAATGACTTAAATTACCCCTTACAAAGTACAACAATAAAGGAGATTTCACAAACTAAAAAGCTATAAATAACCCGCCTTAAATAGAAAATCAAGTCAATTGGAAAAGTTAAGTCAACGAAAAGAAATATTGCTAAACTTGAATAAAATTAATAAAGAAATTCTGATTTATGACCTAATATTTTAAATTAATATGAAATTCTTTTCTTTTCTGAAATTTGATTTGAAAATTAATTAAACTATTGGATTCAATATTTTATATTCATTTCCTTATACACATTTAAACATCTTTTACACTTAGTTAGAATTTTAATTAATTAGATAAATCTAAATCTCCCATATTTAGGAATTAAATCCGAATGACCAGTTAAATTTCGTTTATTCATACTAAGTATCTTACGCAAAATCCCATTATTATTCTAAACATTTTCTAAATTATAAACGGCAAATCTCTTTTTTAAGAAATTTCGTATTTCCTACTAAAAGTTACTCTTTTAAAATAATTTTTTACAAATAGCTTAATTTTAATTATGTAAGTTACGTGCCGATTTCTACCAAGTTAGTTAACCATGAGAATTTTTTTTTTAATTATTTCTTTTTTTTTTTTTTTAATCAAAAGCATGAAAACTTAAAAAAGTGAACCGTTAATTTTCAGAGAACAATTGTCTCCAGTGTTAAACAAAAAGTAAATTATGGCCTAACTTTATTGACTACCTGAAACATTACCTAGATCAAACTTAAATATTTTACTGCTTTAAAAACGTTATCTCAAATTTAAATCAGTTCAAGTCAGGTATCCTTTGGTTTCACTTTTTGAAAGACCTCTTTGAATGACTTATTCAAATGTTCGAACTGTTACTTATTTAATTTATACTAAAATTGACTTATTTCTAATTATAAATAAATAAGCATAAAAGCCATTTAAGATAACAAGTCATAAAAATAGAATAACAATAACTTATGTTATTTAAGCATTCTTATTAATGTACTTTTACTTTAAATTATATTTTATTTATTTTTTCGATTTTACCGACTCAAAACTTGACTTCATTGATAAACCAAAACTTTGATTACCTTTCAAATATCCCTTAAAAACTTCCACCCTTTAAACCGAACTCTTGAAATTCAAGTAAAAAATAGCTAATTTATAAAAGATAACCTAAAATAAGCTAAGTTTAAATATGAAATTAATTATGAAAATGGTAATAGCAAGTTAGATTGACTATTAAGTAAGTCAAAGCAGCTTGAATAATAATTTATTTTAAAATTAAACCTTCTTTGCTTAAATTTTACTTACTTATTACTTATTAAGTCATAATTTCTCTTTTCTATTCTCATGTAATTCATTCTTCCTTTCGACTTATTACTAAATGCTTACCACCCATTACAAAGCCATAATAAACGGAGTATAACACACTTAAAATTAATACACCCTAAAAAAAATCACAATAGAAAATTCATATACGAAATATGCTAATAAAGAAAACCTAAAAAAGTTGATTTAGTGTTAAATATTTTATTATATTAATTATTTTTTTAAATTTAATATCAGCAATTATTAATCGATTTATTCTCATTTTTAAAATATTACGTCTTACTTTAATCCAAGTACTTTTCTAGTGAATATTAATATTTGATTTAAATTATCTAAAAATTAATAATTCACATTTAGGTTAACTTCATGACACTTTATTTTTAATTATTTTTTTTTTCTGTTTATTCAATAAATTTATCTTACGATTTAAAATCTAATCCAGATAATACTCTCAAATAAATTCCAAAAGCTTCATTTATTGCCGTACTCAAAACAAAGTTTCACCTAAATTGTTATTTTTGTATTGGTATCTTAGGTTACTAAAGTTAAGCAGAAATTTTATTAATTTTTTTTTTTTTTTTAAATGAGAATGAAAAAAAAAGTGATGAATTTAGAACTATATAGGTAATAAATAATGACCTAAATTATTGCTATCTTGACCTTGAACCTTATGTTTAATTAATTTTCATATAAGTAAGAGTATTCTTTAGTTCACTTTCTGAAGACCCAGTATTATTTAAATTCTCTTTACATTGAAACGATTAGATTGAATAAAGTTCAAAAGCCTATACCTAAATTTCCTTCAGAATCTATTATTAGACTAATTGAAACTTAAGTTGAAATTAGATCTGAATTCTGAATTTGGTATCTTCATATTGCCCTGAATTTATTATAAAATTAACCTTAATAAAGTTAAAAATGACCGTGAGGATTTACCTTACTAAAAGGTATAAAGTACGTCAAAAAGAAAATCAATACTTAAATTACAGCTTGACTGAATGCTATTTACCTGACACTCAAAAAGTCGATAAATTATCTTACTAATCTTAATTAACCAAATCCTTTTCGTATACTTACTTGACTAAAATATTAACTGACCCATTCAAGTAATAATAGTCCTGGTATAACCTATTAACAAATTTTTTAGTCTTAAAATAAACAATTAGAAATGTAAGAAGAAATAAAATCGATAAAAACTAAATCATTAGTATTAATTGAAATTTGTTTCGAATTGATTTTTTTCATTAAATTTATTATTTAAAATATTAATTATTATTTCTGCAATGTTAAATTATTCTTTCTTCCTTTATACATATCGATCAGTTTGAATTTTTTTTGATTAAATCTACTAAAATTTTTCATACTAATTTCACTATTATGGTTATTCAACCTTTATACAAGGAAAATTTTTCATTTTTTTCGTTTTCAATCTGAACTACAGTATATTGTTAAAATATCTTATTGTAACAAAGCATAAATCATAATTTATCATCCCAAACCTAAATATTTAATAGTTCTTTTAAAATAGTTCTTTCACTTAAAAAAAAGTACAATCTTCTTATACTTTGGAACTAGTGCTATTAAACTAGTTTATTATCTTAACTTTTAATATTTATTTTTTAATTAAATGATTAAAATTATAAAAGACCCCATGTTGACATCCTAAGTTAACAAAATTTCCTATTCTACGTAACGTGAACCTACAATCTTAAATTAGACTAAATTATTCAATTGATCTCAAAGTATGCCCTATTACTTCTAAACTTTGAAATGTAGTTAATTATTATTATTATTATTATTCTTGAATGAAATGCAATTACAAAAATTTAAGCCTGATTGGATTAAAATTTGAAACCCCTTGACTTTGACCCTTCAAAGTATACCATTCATCTTTATCGTCCTTAACGTAAACTAAGTTACCTTCCCATGTCTTGACTTTAAGACTTGACTTTCATTGCAAAGGTACCTTCAATAATGCCCTGATTTTAATTACAAAAATTAAAAATTAAATACATGTAAAAAAACAACAAATTTAACTACTAAAAAGCAAGTAAAGTAAGATTGGAAAAGAAAAATGATTTGAAAAATTCATGACTTATGACTTAAATTTGATTACTGAATTGCTAACCTTTAAGGTCAAAAGATATTCTTACCTAAAATAATTACTCATGGATTCGTTATTTCTCTTCTCCTGCCTTTACCTTAAACACTTCTTGCTTGTAATGTAATGGATTTATTTAATTTTAATTTAAATCTAATCACACACATTCAATTGAATAAAGCAATGACCAGAGTCTGTTAGTGATTCTAAGTTTTGATTATGAATTGCAAATTATTTTTTTTCTCTAAATTAATCACAAATTATTAAAATTATGGTATTTTCTAGTATACATTCTCTCCCCTTTAAATTATACAAATCTTCTTTAGTGTAGGAATTATTTTATTTTTTTAGATAAAATTAAACATCACATTTTCATTTAATCCGAATACAGGCCTATCTTTTAGCTTGTTGATTATGTATGCAAATTAAATATTCTTATTTCACATCAAATAATCAAGGCAAGATCATTTTATAGGCTTTCCTCGAAGACCTTTCACTTAAAAAATTATTAATATTTTTTCCTGATGTAAGAGCTTCAAAAACTGTAGTTCAGCATGGAAATTTTTTATTTTTTTTTTTTAAATTATGAACTTAAAAAGTGAACGTATTTTGAGACAAAGTATGAAACAAAAGTATAATGGACTGATCTATCTTGAACATTACTAAGAGAACCTAAAGTTTACTACTTAAAAATTATAATTTAAACAAGGTCAAAGGTCAAGGTCATTCCTTATTAGGGCTTTCCACCTTTCTGTGGAAAACCTCTTGAAATGCTTATTTTATTATTATATTATTATTTTTCTTCGGACTTTTGAAACGCAGACTTATCGAAAAACTTTGTAGTTCTGATATTGGATATTAAAAGTTATTGAAAAAGACCCATGTTTGAACTTTACCCCTTTCAAAGATTGCCCTTCGCAAGAAATGCTTGTTATCGCTACTCCTTTGAACCTAAACCGTAGAGGTATGAAACCTTACCAATGTCTTGACTAATTAGAGGACCCTGGAATCTATTCATTGCAAAAGTATTCGGTGACTCCTTCAATATTATTGCCCCTAAATTTTAAAGCTTAAAGAAAAATTAAAAACTTTTAAATGAAATGGTAAAGATATAGGACCAATGCATGAGATCTTATGACCGTTGACCTTGAAAATAGGTCAAGGTCAAAGGTCAAGGTCATTGGAAAAGTAGAGAAATTGTCAATTTAAGCTTAAAATTCAAATGACCTTGACCTTTGACCTTGAGCTCTGACCTTGACCCTTACTCAAAAGGTCATAAAGAAATATTCATTACCTTTATCTAGATGCAGCTTCAAGTGTTAATCTCAAGTTTACCTCTCTTTTCATGACCTTGAGCTTTGACCTTGATAAATGACCTTGACCTATGACCCCATTGACCCAAAGGTCACAATCAAGCTAAAGGTCGTGGAGGTATTTACAACCATCACTCTAACAAATGCTTATAAAATACCCCCCCCTTTAAAAGAAAATCAACCCACTTAGGAAAATGTCTACAAGTCAAAGAAACGAAATATCGGCATAAAATTCGTAATAAAAGCAAGATAGACCTGAAAGAAAGTGTCCTAGAGTTTGAAGGTGAGTCTCTAAAGTATTTTGAAATTATATGAATATCGGCAAAATCTGCATTTTTTTTCTGTCTGAAATTTAGATATTGATGAGCATAAAAATTTATTAAAACTCGTATTGGCTATTTCTGCAATTATTGTTAATATCATTCGATTCTCCTGCTCTATTACGAAATTTTAATACCAAGTATTCTTGCTTTCTTAGGTGTATGGAATTTATTTTAATTTTATTAGATTTAAATCTAAATTCATACTGTTTTTCATTTTATTTCCTCTGCAATACAGTTATACTTCGCTTTTACGATTGTATAGCTAAGTTCATTGCTTCACTGAAATGTTCCCTAATTATTCTAATCATTTTCCTACATACAAATATCAATCAAACGGCAAGATCCAGTTTTTTAGAATTTACCTACTTTCCTAGAACTACAGGTATCCTCTTATTAAAAAAAAATTAGTTTACATACCTACTTGTGTACAACTTATGGCTAATTTGTGTCCGACTTACAAAAAGTTATTCAAGCCCAGCTGGAAACTTTTCATTTTTTTTTTTTTTTTTTTTAAATCAAAAGACATGAAAACTTAAAAAAGGTGGAAACCGTTAATTGAGAGAACAATTAGTCTCCTAGTGTTAAACCAAAAATGATTATGGCCCCTGAAACTTTTATGCTTCCTGAAACATTGACGTAAATGAAACTTAAAAGTTTGACTACTTTAAAAACTTGATCTTCAAATTTAAATCAAGGTCAAAGGTCAAGGTCATTCCTTATAGGGTTCACCTTTCTGTGAAAGACCTCTTGAAATTTATGTTATTTTATTATATTTTTTTCTTCCCGACTTTGAAACCAAATTATGAAAAATTTTATTCATGATATTGGATATTAAAGTTATTCAAAACCCCCCATGTTTGAACTTTGACCCTTTAAATTATTGCCCTTCGCAAGAAATGCTTGTTCACTCAAGTAAACGTAGAGGTATGAAACCTTCACCAATGTCTTACTAATTAAGACCTGGAATCTATTCATTGCAAAAGTATTTGACTCCTTAATGATTATGCCCTAAAGTTTAAAGCTTACAAGAAAAATTAAAAACTTTTAAATGACAAGTGGTAAAGAATAGGACCATGCAGAGTCTTATGACCGTGACCTTGAAAGTAGTAAAGTCAAGTCATTGGAAAAGTGAGAATTGTCAATTTAGCTTAAAATTCAAATGACCTTGACCTTTGACCTTGAAATTTGATTTTGCCTTATTGTTACCCTTACTCAAAGGTCATAAAGAAATATTCATTACCTTTATTAGATTCAGCTTCAAGTGTATCCAATTTACCTCTTTCTTTATGACTTGACTTTGACCTTGATAAATACCTTGACCTTTGACCCCATTGACAAAGGTCAAATCAAGCTAATGGAGGTATTACACATCACTCTAACAAATGCTTATAAATTACCCCCCCCCCTTTGAAAATCAACACCACTGGGAAATGTCTACAAGTCAAAGAAAGAATATCGCATAAATTGTAATAAAGCAAGATTAGCCTAAAAATTCAATTAAGGTGAGTCTCTAAGTATTTTGAAATTTATGATATGCAAAACTGCATTTTTTTTCTTCTGAAATTTAATTGCTAGCAAAAAATTAATTAAAACTCGTATTTATTTCTGCAATTATTGTTAATTCATCGTTCCCTTCTATACGAATTTTAATACCAAGTATTTTGCTTTTTATTTGATTTTTTTATTTTTTTAATTAAATAATCTACAATGTTTTCCGATAATTTCCGCAATGCCAGTAATTACTTTCGCTTTTACATTGTATAGCCAAGTTCATTGCTTACTGCAAATGTGTCCATAATTATTCTATCATTTTCCTTAAACACTCAAAGGCAAGTTATTTTTTAAAATTTACGTCTTTCCTACAAACTCAGGACCTTACCAAAAAATTAGTTTACAAATAGTTACTTTGTACAACTGATGCTCAATGGTTACTTCGACTTACACAAAGTTTATTCGCCCACTGGAAACTTTTTTTTTTATTTTTTTTTTTTTAATTCAAAGCATGAAAATTAAAAGGTGGAACGTTAATTGCAAAAAATTAGTCTCCTATGTTAAACCAAAAAGTATTACAGCCCCGAAATTAATGCTTTTAAACTTGACGTAGAATGGAAACTAAAAATTTTACTACTAAACGTTGATCTTAAATTTAATCAAGGTCAAAGGTCAAGGTCATTCCTATTAGGGTTTCACTTTCTTGAAAGACCCTTAAATGCTTATTTATTATTTTATTTTTTCTTCCCGACTTTTGAACCCAAGCTTATCAAAAATTTTATTCTATATTGGATATTAAAAGTTATTCAAAAAACCCCTTTTGACTTTGACCTTCAAAGTTTTGCCCTTCGCAAAATCGACCTACCTTTGAACCTAACCGAAGGTAAATTCACCAAGTCTTGACTAATTAAGACCTGAATCTATTCATTGAAAATATCGCCCTTCAAATATTGCCCCTGAAATTTTAAAGCTACAAGAAAAATAAAAACTAAATGACAAGTGGTAAAATATAGGACCAAGGCATGAGATCTTAGACGTTGACCTTGAAAAAGGTAAGGTAAGTCAAGGTATTGGAAAAGTAGGAAATTGCATTTAGCTTAAATTATGACCTTACTTTGACCTAAATTTATTTTACTTACCTCTGATTGCCCTTACTCAAAAGGTATAAAAATATTCATTACCTTTCTGATTACTTCAATTTAATCCAAGTTTACCTTCTTCTTTATGACTTGACTTTGACTTGATAAATGACCTTGACTTTGACATTGACCAAAGGTCAAATCAATAAAGTCGTGAGGTATTTACAACATCATTACAATGCTTATAAAATTACCCCCCCCCCCTTTAAGATACCCGACTTGGAATGTCTCAGCAACGAAACGAAATATCGCTAAATTCTAAAAAGAAATGCCTAAAGAAAGTGTCCTGAGGTTTAAGTATTCTAATATTTTAAATTATATAAACGGCAAAATCTCATTTTTTTGAAATTTAGTATTCTACAAAAATATTACCTTTCATTAAAATTATTTAAAATTCGTTTCCTGTTACACTTTAATCCAAGTATTCTGCTTCTAGGTGTATGAATATTTTAATTTTTTTATTTAATTTTTAATGTTTCGATTTAATTTCACGAATGCACTTATTATTTCCTTTAGACTTAATGCAGGCTTGTTCATGCAAATTGTCCATAATATCTAATCATTTTCCTACAAAATATCAATAAACGGCAAGTCATTTTTTAAAATTTGACCTAACTTTTAAAATAAGTTCCTCTTCCACCTTAAAAGAATAGTTTCAAAAACTTTGTGTACAATATGGTATGTAGGTTCCGAACAAACCAAGGTTTAGTTACCCCGGAGCTTTTTTTAATTTTTTTTTTTTTTTTTAATCAAAAACGAAATTAAAAGTGAAAGCTTAATTTCAGAGAACATTAGTTCTATTTCCAAAAGTAGTATCATGGCCCCTGAAATTTATATGTATGCTTCGAAACATTACCTAAATGAAACTTAAAAATGCCATCTTAAAACTTGATTTAATTTAAATCAAGGTCAAAGGTCAAGGTCATTCTAAGGTTAGGGAAAACTCTTAAGCTTATTTATTCTTTTATTTATTTTTTTCCCGGACTTTGAACCGACTTAGAAAAAGATTCATATTTATTAAATTATTCAAAAAACCCAGTTTACTTTCCCTTTCAAAGTTTTGCCTTGAAAATGCTTGTTTGACCCTTGACCAAAAGGTAAATCACCAAGTTTGATATTAAACTCTGAATCTATTCATGCAAAATATTCGCCTCCTTAAGATTATGCCCCTAAGTTAAAGCTACAAGAAAAAAACTAAATGACATGGTAAAGATAGACCAAGATGAGACTGACGTTGACCTGAAATAGGTCAAGGTAAGGTTAAGGTATTGGAAAATAGAGAATTGCAATAAGCAATTCTGCCTGACTTTGATTGAAATTGATTTTACTACCTCTGATTGACCCTTCTCAAAAGGTAAAAATATTCATTCTTCTGTTATTCAATTAATCTCAAGTTTCTCTCTTCTTTATGACTTGACTTTACTTGATAAATGACCTTGACTTGACCCCATTCCCAAATAAATCAAGCTAAGTTGGAGGTATTTACAAATCCTTAACAAATGCTATAAATTACCCCCTTTAAAAAAAATCAACCCACTTAGAAATTTCGTAACGAAACGAATATGCTAATTGTAATAGCTTACTGAAGAAAGTGTCCTAATTTAATATTCTAATATTTTAAATTAAACGGCAAAATCTGTTTTTTTTCTGTCTGAAATTTAGTATTCTACTAAAAATTAATAAATGTTTGCATTTCGCTTATTGTTAAACTTGATCTCCTGTCTATTCGACTTTTAAACCAAGTTTTTGCTTCTAGGTGAGGAATTTTTTTAATTTTTTATTTATTAAATTCAAATGTTGGGATTTTAATTCTGAAGCCGTTATTTTTCGCTTTTCCTTGTTACAAGTCATTCTTCCTGAAATTGTCCTATTTCAACATTCTCTAAATCAATAAACCGAAATCTCATTTTTAAAAATTTGACGATTTCTCAAATAAGGTACTCTTCCTTATTAGTTTCACCTTCTGTGACACTTGAGGCTATGTTATTATTAAAACAAAGTTTGGTCACCACGAAACTTTTTTTTCTTTTTTTTTTTTTTTTTTTTTTTTTTTTTTTTTTTTAATTCAAAAGACATGAAAACTTAAAAAAGGTGGAAAGCCGTTAATTGTTCAGAGAACAATTAGTCTCCTAGTGTTAAACCAAAAAGTAGAATATACATGGCCCCTGAAACTTTAGTATTGCTATGCCTTCGAAACCATTGACCGTAGAGATGCGAAACCTTAAATAATGTTTTCGACTACTTTAAAAACGTTGATCTTCAAATTTAAATCAAGGTCAAAGGTCAAGGTCATTCTTTGTAGTTCATGATATTGGATATTAAAAGTTATTCCGAAAAACGACCCCCCATGTTTGAACTTTGACCCCTTTCAAAGTTATTGCCCCTTTCGCAAGAAATGCTTGTTATCGCTACTCCTTTGGAACCGTAAACCGTAGAGGTATGAAACCTTCACCAATGTCTTCGACTAATTGAGAGGACTCTGGAATCTATTCATTGCAAAAGTATTCGGTGACTCCTTCAATGAGTTATTGCCCCTGAAAGTTTTAAAGCTTACAAGAAAAATTAAAAACTTTTAAATGACAAGTGGTAAAGATATAGGACCAAGTGCATGAGATCTTATGACCGTTGACCTTGAAAATAGGTCAAGGTCAAAGGTCAAGGTCATTGGAAAAGTAGAGAAATTGTCAATTTAAGCTAAAAAATTCAAATGACCTTGACCTTTGACCTTGAAATTTGATTTTGACCTTGACCTCTGACCTTGACCCTTACTCAAAAGGTCAGAAAGAAATATTCATTACCTTTATCTAGATTCAGCTTCAAGTGTAAATCTCAAGTTTACCTCTCTCTCTTGTCATGACCTTGACCTTTGACCTTGATAAATGACCTTGACCTTTGACCCCATTGACCCAAAGGTCACAATCAAGCTAAAGGTCGTGGAGGTATTTACAACTATCACTCTAACAAATGCTTATAAAATTAACCCCCCCCCCCCCTTTAAAAAGAAAATCAACGCCGACGTAGGGAAAATGTCTACAAGTCAAACGAAACGAAATATCGGCATAAAATTCGTAATAAAAGCAAGATTAGACCTGAAAGAAAGTGTCCTGAGAGTTTGAAGGTGAGTCTCTAAAGTATTTTGAAATTATAGTGAATATCGGCAAAATCTGCATTTTTTTTCTGTCTGAAATTTAGATACAAGTATTCTTGCTTTCTTAGGTGTATGGAATTTATTTTAATTTTAGTTAGATTTAAATCTAAATCTCACTCAATGTTTTTCCGGGATTTTGAATTTCCTCTGCAACTGACCACGTGTATTACTTTCGCTTTTACGACTCTGTATATGCTAAGTGTCATTGCTTCACTGCAAATGTGTCCCATAATTATTCTAATCATTTTCCTACATACAATATCACATCAAACCGGCAAGATCTCAGTTTTTTAAGAAATTTGACCGGTACTTTCCTACGAAACTACAGGTATCCTCTTCCACCTTAAAAAAAGAATTAGTTTACAAACTACGCTTACTTGTGTACAACTTGATGGCTCAATGGTTAGCGTGTCCGACTTACAAACCAAAGGTTGTAGGTTCAAGCCCAGCTGGAGAAACTTTTTTTTTTTTTTTTTTCTTTTTTTTTTTTTTTTTAATTCAAAAGACATGAAAACTTAAAAAAGGTGGAAAGCCGTTAATTGTTCAGAGAACAATTAGTCTCCTAGTGTTAAACCAAAACCTTTCAAAGTTATTGCCCCTTTCGCAACAAATGCTTGTTATCGCTACTCCTTTGGAACCGTAAACCGTAGAGGTACAAAACCTCGAACAATGTCTGCTACTAATTTAGAACACTTCTGGAATCCATTAGTGCAAAAGAATTCGTTTAAACCATTTTAAGTGAGTTATTGCCCCTGAAAGTTTTAAAGCTTACAAGAAAAATAAAAAACTTTTAAATGACAAGTGGTAAAGTAAAGATCTTATAGGACCTTGAAAAAGTGCAGGTGCTCTATGGAAAAGTAGAAATTGTCAATTTAAGCTAAAAAATTCAAATGACCTTGACCTTTGACCTTGAAATTTGATTTTGACCTTGACCTCTGACCTTGACCCTTACTCAAAAGGTCAGAAAGAAATATTCATTACCTTTATCTAGATTCAGCTTCAAGTGTAAATCTCAAGTTTACCTCTCTCTCTTGTCATGACCTTGACCTTTGACCTTGATAAATGACCTTGACCTTTGACCCCATTGACCCAAAGGTCACAATCAAGCTAAAGGTCGTGGAGGTATTTACAACTATCACTCTAACAAATGCTTATAAAATTAACCCCCCCCCCCCCTTTAAAAATAAAATCAACGCCGACTTAGGGAAAATGTCTACAAGTCAAACGAAACGAAATATCGGCATAAAATTCGTAATAAAAGCAAGATTAGACCTGAAAGAAAGTGTCCTGAGAGTTTGAAGGTGAGTCTCTAAAGTATTTTGAAATTATAGTGAATATCGGCAAAAAACCGGTTTTTTTTTCTGTCTGAAATTTCAGATATTGCTGAGCATAAAAATTAATTAAAACTCGTATTGGCTATTTCTGCAATTATTGTTAATATCATTCGATTACCCTGCTCTATTACGACGTTTAATACCAAGTATTCTTGCTTTCTTACAGGATCTAAATTGTTCTTTTAATTTTGGTTCAATTTATTTTAATTTTAGTTAGATTTACCACGTGTATTACTTTCGCTTTTACGACTCTGTATATGCTAAGTGTCATTGTACTTGTGTACAACTTGATGACTGGAATGGTTAACATATGCAACCCGAAGACCAAAGGTTGTAGGTAAGCCCAGCTGGAGAAACTTTTTTTTCATTTTTTTTTTTTTTTTTTTTTTTTTTAATTCAAAAGACATGAAAACTTAAAAAAGGTGGAAACTTGGTTAATTGTTCAAGAACAATTAGTCTCCTAGTGTTAAACCAAAAAGTAGAATATACATGGCCCCTGAAACTTTAGTATTGCTATGCCTTCGAAACCATTGACCGTAGAGATGCGAAACCTTAAATAATGTCTTCGACTACTTTAAAAATGTTGATCTTCAAATTTAAATCAAGGTCAAAGG
>NW_026919301.1:0-15150 GCF_032062105.1 Saccostrea cuccullata
TAAAATTTTCTCAATATCTTTTTCGTATGCACGTTTTGTGCCGGTTACCCTCTGAAGATTTCTTTGAATTCGGCCACAAAACGTGCATATGGGCGCCGCCATTTTAATTGTCACGTGACCGAAAGTAGTCCAACATGCGATGGATACGTATTACATCCGAGGTTTTTTCTCGACTTGACGGAAAAGGCCGAGTGATGTTCCGATTGCTAGCTTAGAAGTGTGTGATCTACTTTCGGTTTAGGCCAATTTGAAAGCCAAGGAAAATTTAAAAAAGAAGTACGATGCTTATAAATATCTATAGTTTCGTGGGTCGTATATATATTGATCCTCAATACTATGCCTTATTAAATTGGTAAGCCACGCAAGGAGAATTGACAATGACGTGATTTCTATATATAGATTTGTTGACGCGAAGGGAAAACTGGTTCTCGCACAAAAGAACAAGCTTACAGGTGTGCGTTCAATAGACCAAATCCAGGTAAAATTAACCTAACAGCAGGGACTGCGATGCTTACATTACATACGCATGCTTTACAGTCGAAATAAATACAAATGAATATGCAAAGCATTTCATTCAAAGATTAAATTAGATTCTGCAAAAATTGAATGAAAATCTAGACCCATATGAAAAAATACTATTAGAATTCAATCAGAGTATTCAGTTGACTACTAGTTGACGGTCAACTGACCGTCAATTGACCATTAGTTGAATTTTTGCCATGCAAATGAGGGAGCGGTCAACTCATTTGCATAGAGTGGACCACTGTTGAATGCTCCTATATATTCTTTGCAGTTGACCGTTAGTTGAATACTCCACTATTTCCTTTACAGTTGACCGCTAGTTGAATACTCCACTATTTTCTTTGCAGTTGACCGCTAGTTGATTACTCCTCTATTTCCATTGCAGTTGACCGCTAGTTGAATACTCCACTATTTTCTTTACAGTTGACCGCTAGTTGAATACTCCACTATTTTCTTTACAGTTGACCGCTAGTTGATTACTCCTGTATTTCCTTTGCAGTTGACCGCTAGTTGAATACTCCATTAGTCAGTGCACGTAGGTTGCTTTCATTAAATATTTGAAAAAAATGGAGGGAGATTTGAAATCTAAGACAAGCAGTGTTCTTGAAAATATGAAAAGTCGAACCAATAGAGTTTCTAATTTGACATAAATGTACTTGTAAATCTAAATGCATTATACATGTAAATGAATTGAGCTGGCACACTCTCATAAGTTGTTACATGCCTTCTTCATTTTCTGGGCAGAAAAGGTTACATGTATATATAGAATTAGTCTAAAGCAACGGTATATTTTTTACCAACACAACAAGAAACACAACAAAACACTTGATGCATGACAAGTTTTCAGAATTCTTTCAATATTTAAAGAAGTATACACAAAAATAGGGAGTTTAGGGACCTATACTTGCTAGAGTTTTTTGTATTCCGATTATCTGTTTAAAAATAACAAGCTTAGTTAAACAAATCTTAAAATCTTATATACTTACAATAGTACACATGCGGAATCATCACGAAGACAATAATGTTTCAAATCAAAATTCCCATCTTCTACAGAAAACACACATGTACTGATTCAAATCTTGGTTGTTGTAATTATGGTATAACAAACCCGATCTATGATAATGTAATTTTGAACCCAACATAAATGTAGCGTGGGAGAAATTTTCTAAAACGTCGGAGTGTTCAACTAGTGGTCAACTCTGGTTCTACATGAAATTTCAAAGTATTAGCATTCAACTAATGGTCAACTGGCCGTTTTATGCAAATCAGTTGATCGCTTTTCAGAAAAGCATTCAACTCCGAGTGGTCAACTGTTTTCGCATTATCAGTTGACGACTAGTTGACGGTTAGTTGACGGCTAGTTGACGGTCAACTACACATTTTCGTATGGGGAGTGGTCAACGCTAATTTTATGTTAATTTTTTAGTCTGTAATTGGATTTATTAAATTAATTCCTGTCAAACTTTAATGATTAGCTGCTTTTAAATGAATGATAATTATTGTTGATAATTCCGTATTGTGTTAAGAAAATACAGTTCAAGGAAAGTATTTGAATTTAAGTAAATTGTAAACACCCAGAAGCACAAATACCGCTAGAATGAAATTTCAGAAAAAATCGCCTTGGGTGCTCTCGCAGACATCCGTGCTTTCCATATATATATTGCAGCCAAAAAAACTGCGTACTTTACTCTGGAGTTTGCTGAATAAGTCATTTGGGAACTTCATGTATAATAGTCCATGCATATATATGCATATATTCATTGCATTAAAATATTTCCCTTTCTGTTTTATTTCTTTGACATTATTGATACCAAAGAGATGACATTTCAGGCTTTCTGGAAAGCCAAACTTGTTTTATGATTTATCTTAAAACTGCGTACATAGACTTCTAATACGTAATTTCACGAACAAGTCAGTCAGTGTTTATTCAAACAACTTTTTTTGTAAAAAATTCACTTGATATAAACCTAGCTATCGGAAATACCTGAATTTAAAGCCCCAGAAACGTATTAAAGTGGGTCGTTTACAGAAAAAAAGGTTAAAATGTGGGATTCGATTTAAAAAAGGTAATAACAGAATTAGGGCATACACCTTCAAGAAGTGAATATTGAACATTCGATGCTTTTCTCACTTCTTTTTTTTCTAAAAACGGATGGTATTTTTTTTTTAATCACACTTTTAGGAATATAATGGTTTCTATGTATTAAAGTTATCTTTGGTGAAGACAGATATCCACTTTAAGAAGAGAAATAGTTCCCCATTAATGTATGCAAAGTGCATCTTACTGCTTTAAACAGATTTAAATCCGCGTAGTATTACCCTCTAAAAATTTACAATACGAACAGAAAGACAACTCGTCATTCTTTTTGAATTCAAGCAAAGAGAAGTTATGACGCTTTTTTCCGAAAAAATGCATGCTTTTTGACATTAAGTGTATGTACACTTAAAATCAAACTCAACAAAGCAATTGTACAAGGTTAGCTTTTTTTTAAAAAAGCTGAGGGTCAGCCACTGGAATACAGAAAGTTTCTCTCTTGTTTTGTAATGGTTTATGATTTGATCTATACATCATGTTGTGTTCCTTTAATGTAATAAATGCCATTGTAAGAAAGTTAATTATTTTTAACATAATGCTGTACATGATAAATAATAAAGCATATAATAAATTTTAGTTAGTCTGCATCGTGATCATTACAATGATCTCCAATAATTATATAAATTCTCTTCGGCTCAGACATCAGAGAAAGATCATCTCAATTAAAAGCCACCATGGCAAATAAGATCACGTTAAATTCTATAAAAACTATGGAGAATAAGATGAATAAAAGGAAGGAAGACTTTGTGTTAGATTGTTTTTGAATATTATTGAATAACAGTTTTCAGTTGTGCATTTCGAGGCAATGCATGATGTGGAAGGGGGGGGGGGGCATACTGCATGTATATTTAACTCAATTTCTAAGTGTGAGCATCCATTTAAGTGTTATTAGGAAAGAAAAGAATTGCTTCCTAAAAAGTAATGAACACCACAGAAAACAATTCAAAATATGTTTATTCATGCAGTACGTATACATAAAATGTCTTTGATGATGTACGTCTACCATCATAGCAAAACTATAGATTAAAATACTGGAATCCATCCCCCCTCTCCTTTCATTAGGGGGTGGGTGGGTGTTGACCCTGTCTCTAAATCAGCAGTTCTCTCAGCTATCGCATTTGAACCACTGTGGTCAATTTCTTAAATGTGGGCGCGGTTCACGAGTGACGTGCACAAGCGGACTTGCACGTCCATTACTGTCTTACAGTGGTTTTCTGATGTTTTCATAACTTTTAGGCCTATCATTAGAGTGAAAAAAAAATGATCGTTCTTTTTTTCACAGGTGCTTGAGGACAGGACCCCCCCCCCCCCACCACCAATATAGACCCCCGGGTTTTGTTAGCCTTTTTTTCCCATTAATTATATATGGATGACACATTTGTGGTATAATCTATCCTATCAATTCAGAAAATTTGCTTAAACTAACCTTTTATACAAAATTCTACCCCACTCTATATATATAAATTAACTATTTTTCATATAGAACGAAGGGTAGATTTTATAGAACGTTTGTTTTAGGTAATTTTTTCGATTTGTTGGTATAGATCTTATCACAAATATGTCAATGAAAGATTATTTATGAGAATAAAGTCGCAAAAGCCCAGGGGTCTATATCGAAAGGGGGGGGGGTTCCTGTCGTCAAGCACCTATGTTTTTTTTTTCTCTCACTATTTTGGGACCTTTGTGGCAAGTGGATCGTTGTGTGAATTCCGACCCGTACATGTCTTATGCAAGGTACTGAATATTGATCGAGGGAGTCTTGCATCAGGCATCCGGAGGAATACACAATTTAAATCTTCGGCTTGCAATGGCGATTGAGGGAATAAATGTTCTTATCTTCTATTAGAAGAAATGAAATATTTTCATAGTATGATTTAAAAACTGAAAAATATTCCATCTAGAAGCTGAACAGTCGTCATAAATTTTCTTCGAGAACGACAAAGAACAATGCAGTCTATAAATAGATCGAGATCGTGAGTGTGCGTGACGAAGCACGCCCTATGGCTGGAAAATTTGTGCAAATCTTTTTTCCCAGAATTCCGATTAACGCAAGCGCACTTGAAGTTTCATCCTAACGTAACTAGTCAGCCCGGGGGCTGACTAATAAAGTGTGAAAAGTCATCAAATTATATCATACCATGCATTCGTTAAAGCAAAAAATACCCCTTTGCCTGTTGAAAAAGACTAGAGAAACTGTCTGTAAAAGATATGATCGTGTTAAGTGAGGTTAAAGGTAGATAATTCTATATATATATTCATTTTCAAAATTAAAAGGAAATAAATAAGCAATTCAAAAAGACCATAAAATTCCCATTGTGGTAGCAGATAAAATAAGAAGATAATGAAGAGCAATCATGCATTTTCAGAAGTCAATTTAAGCAACTAAAATCAGGAGTAGTGCAAAAAAAAAAAAAAAAAAAAAAAAAAGAAATCGATTTTCAGAATAATGTAACAGAATGTAGTACAAGGTCAAACAAAACCAAAATAAGTTTTGAATTTATTTCCATAATATTTAATTTCCACACAGTTAAAATTGAGCATTGAATTATTGCCAAGTAAATTTTTTTTGCAGATTTGAAAAATTACTTTTTAAAGATTGAGATATGAACTTTAATAAAAACTAAAGTATTCTGGCTCAAAAGTCAATTAAACTCTACAAAATCGGAGAAGAGTAAACATGGACATCCAAAGTATAAGAAGTGGGATCAGTTGCCATAGAGAAGTGAAAATCCACTGCCGAGCGGTCGAATCCCCTGTGTTCTCCTTGTCAGGATCAGGGAATAATGGAACAATCTGTCGACAATTGACAAGGGGCCTAACAAATAGTATGAAAAACGTCAGGCTACAATTTTCAATTGAATTTAAACGAGATTGCTTATTTTTTTGTCTCTGTAACTTGTTTGTAGATAATTTACCTCGTTTCAGATAAATAAAATTCTTCAGCGTATACATGTACCTTAATAGTTTGTATTATTTCCAAACTATGACGTTATTAATTTTAATTAGCATTGAGAATTAAAGTCTACTGCAGTGGCTGCAACGTTATTGTTGACAAACCAATCGTGTAGAATCGTTCGTGTATCGTGAGTGACCGTTCGTGTAACGTGCGAGATCGTGCGTGTGTCAGATTCAATTGTTTGCGTTTTTAATCGTGCGAGATTATATATATGACAGAATATAAGTCGTACAATATTAAGTTCTTGTCAAATAGCGCGATCAATATTGTGATCAACCGTACTTGGATCTTTTACGCTTTTTTTTTTAAATCTGATTTTCATTATTATTTACAGCTAATTGTGGTCAAGATAATTTTGAAATCAATACATCGAAAATTAATATTTTTTTTTTTACAAATAAATAAACATTTCTCAGATCAATGCTTACATAAATATTTAGTCGACGAATATACATGAACATGCACACGACATGATTTTCGGGAGTTTTGATTATCTGTGTTTATCTTTTGAGCTTATTTTTGATAAATTAATTTTAAATTTCTGCAAATAAAAAAAGTTAAATAATTGGCAAGTTCATTTTTAGAGATTCACAGACATCAATGGAAACATACGGATATAATTTGTAATTAAATTTATTCCATGCTGTCATTTGTTTCAATCGTATTCCCCTTTCTGTATATCATGAAATCCAATTCAATCAAATTATATGACACACATATATGTACATCTTCTGAAGGAACGAAAACAATCTGTTTTCTTAGGTCGGAGAAAAACCTTAGAAATAATTATTTATAATCAAAAATATTAATTCTTACATAATGTACATGTATTTAGCAACAGAAATATGAATTTCCGGTTCTTTTTTTTCAAAGTCTATGAAATAATATTTATAATTCTTTGAAATCTTACATTAGTATTAAGCCGTATTTCGTATTGAAAATATCGATTCCTAAATATTTTGAACTATTTTGATTGTAGAATCGTGCGTTTGCGTTAGCAATTGTTTAAGATCGTGTAACGTGTAGAATCGTGTGCGTGAAAGATCGTTCGTGTAACAGGTTTAATCGTGCGGAATCGTTCGTGTAACGTGATCGTTCATGTAAGTTGTCAACAATAACGTTGCAGCCATTGTATGACATCATACATCTATAAACTGAAAGAAAGATTCTTCATAACACATTGTTTTTTTTTTCTTACAAGGCCTCACCTAATTATTTACTGTGGTTTCATCAATTTTCGTTGGCATCAATTTTCGTGGATTTTGTAAAAAAGACATTTTCGACTATACGTAATTTCGTGGACAAAAGCATTGCCTACACAAATGTATGTTATATTTCGTAATTCAATGAACATTTGAATTCGCGGATCTGCTCAACAACAAAATCCACGAAAATTGGTGCTCAATGAATATTGATGAAACCACAGTATAAGAAACCAAATAAATATTAAAACATAGGTAATCAGAGATGACAAAGCTCACCTCAAAGATTGTTTGTCTTTAAAAAGGGCAATGTCCCACATTAAACCAAGTCTTATTATCAAGAAGCTTACATCCCAAGATCAGTCAGCTGGAAATGTAGATAGAAGCCTGATGGTGTGCATCCTTGGATGTATCATCCCTGCAAGTTTGGTACATTGTAAAGATAGGGCTTATTGGTACTTTAGAATGAACCTGCTTTACAAACTTAAACTTTTTCACTCATCCGGAAAATAGAGGTCAGATCCAGCATCTAAAACAAACCTTTTAGTTCATGTACGTATGCATCCTTAGACGTATCACCAATGCAAGTTTGGTCAACATTGGGCTTAAAATACCTTGGAAAGAATATCTGCAATAATAAAAACTTAAACATGTTCACTCATCCAGAAAACGTATGCCAGGTCCAGCATCTGAAACAAGCTTAGTGGTATCCATGCAAGTTACAGTATAGACGCCGACTTCACGTCAAAATCTACGTGTGTATTATAGCTTAGACAATTACTTTAATCTGAGCGTGTATATTCTTGCGATAGAGTACATACATTTGACTTAATAGACGGACTTTGTCTCATGCCTACATTGATCAGATATGCATGCAAGATGCTTCAAGAGTATTTCATATTGTGCAATGTGAGATTTAAAATTCTGTAATAGCAGATCATGAATGTCCTGCATAATAATTTTGATGCAGGTTAAAGGTTTTGATGCAGGTCTTATTTCCAAGTAACTAAATGCCCTAGATTGTATGATAACCAAACTTGCAGGGATGATGCAACTTTAGAATGCATACAATATAATTATACTACCAAGCTTGCTTCATCAGATACTGGATCAGACCTACATTTTCCAAATGTGTGAATAAGTTAGAGGTTTTGGTGCAGGTCTCATCACCAAGTAACTTTAAGTCCTATGTTAACAAAACTTGCATGGATGATACATCTAAGAATACATACTATACTGTAAAAGTGGTTATTTACACTGGTTGTTAAGTACGCGTTTGTGACCATCAAACATTACGCGTGGGTGCAGTATACGCGGTCTCACGAGTAACCAAAAAAACTACGCGGCCATTGTTACTAACATCGAGTTGTTCCACTTTGAAAATGATAAGAAAAAAATTAAAATAATTGCAAAAATATTAAATAAATCAATAAGAATTTATACTGTTAGATTGGTAAATATAACGTCGATGTCCACAGTCAAATGTGGTGAAGTGTGACCAACTGGTGTACGCTGGGAGGTCAACATTACCGCTACATTGCCAAAAATTTCAACTCATTACCGCTACATTTTGTCAGATTTTCGACCGATCATTACCGCTTTATTGTTATTATTTACGCAAGCTCAAACTTCAAAGTGTGATCCGCTTACCTGTATCTGCGTGTCGAGTGTTGACAATTAATTTAATAGGGGTGTTTATAGTGACTGTGCGTTTATGTAAAATTTTGGACTAATTATTTGAAATTAAGAGGGACATATCCAAATATACAAAGGAAATGAAAATGAGTATCGATGTTTTGCAGCTTGTGTGACGTTTTTTTAAATATTTGATATGAAGATGCATTTTTATCACACAATTAAAACAAATGAACAGTTACGTTTTCTTCACTAATTGTGATGTATTTACCGGTATATACTCACGTACGTTCAATACCATGATTAATATACGACTGGTCCACTGTTCTAACAGTATAAGTAATAATCTAGAATTATTCCAGAAGTTTGAAATTTTGTGACCATACGCGCGGGGGTATTTTACGCGGTCCTTAGCTTACCGCGTAAGTAGTGTAAATTTCCCCCACGCGTAAATAACCACTTTTACAGTAATTTGAATATATAGCTACCTATAGTAAAACTCTATACTTGTCTCTAAAACATAAATATTGTCAATCAGAACCTCCATAAAATTTATGGAGATATCGAAGAATATTTTTGATATCAACGTCTAGTTCTTGTTTGTACAATTGAAATGTTTTTTACAGAATAATTTGGCCATTTACCATACTGACAAGGTAAGTAAATTTACGTATAACAGTTTCCATTAAGAAAAAGGATTTTCCATTCCATTTGTATCAATTGGCCAATGATGTCCAAAGGTACGAAAAGTCAGTTATTGAGGGGAATGGTGGTATAATGTGTTAAAAAGCGAACGTTCAAGTGTAATTAAAATTTTCTTTTTGTATTTTTTATTTCTGTTTTGCAAAAAGTTCCTGATATTTTTTTTATTCTACCATATCTGATTTACGCCACTCATCGACTGATATAATTTTAAACAGTATTCCTGAAGTTTCTCCTTTACTTCTGTTAATATTTTGGTGAGAAGTAAAGAAAAAAAAAAGGCTTGAAAGTTACATTCACTGGAGTCTGCTATGTATATTTGTTATATACACAACAATAAAGAAAACTCTTACAAATGAAGCAATCTACTTATGATAGATATTGACAGAATCACTAAAGACAAAGTTTTTCTCTAAGAGTCAAATCTAATAAGGTAGCTCAGTCGGTAAAAAAAAGTATGGGTTCAAAATCCGAACGCGACTGATGTATGTTAATAAAAATTGATAGGAAATCTACCTTTTTGCATTTTGAAGTCCGATCAGCGGGCCTTTCGGTTGAGACCTTAAAACTCGAGGGTCAGTGACACAGCGGGCGTTCGAACAGTTGAATGATCATTAACTACTCAATGACTCTGAGTATCGAATAAAGATCAAGATTTTAAGCATTTCCACCATATACGTTGACATTTTTGTAAGGAAAAAAATGTACAATCATTCAAACAATTAACGATTCAGATTCATCCAATTTACATAAAGACATAATGTACAAAAAAAACATCCCTGCATCTTATTATTTATATTATATTGCGTTTTTGTTATTTTACTAATGCATAAGATATGTAATTTCCCTAACGTAGGTGGAAGTTTGATTGTACTCGAACGTAACGTAGGAAGTACTAGAAAGGCTTTTCTTACACATGATCAGTCTTAAGGTTAATTGATAGACATTGATATTTTTGGGAAACACTTCTTTTTGAAAGAAGATTCTCAGGAAATTTATCTGATCTTCATTACATGTTTTATTGAATCGCTCTCCTGATGCACAATTTAGTAATATTCCCTTATGCTAGGTAACTTGTTACATGAAGAAAAATTGTAGCTGTGCGTGTTTCATGCAATTGATATGAAACACCGAAACGGAAAATCACGAATCCAGACTCGATTTTTTTTGCCCATTCTTATTCAAGAAATATATTCGATGAGTAATCGTATCTAGCATAAAATATACGAAACCATCGCATCAACCCATGTGTCCATCTTGTCACAAGCCTGCCTCAATTTATTTGTTTGTTGGAACTTCAAATATGCTCTTCCGTATCGAACCAACTTGGAACCATAACCACACGCAATTGATAAGTGTTAAGTGATTGATAAGTGTTGCTTATTAAATAGAGGATGGTTGCGATAGAAATGTTGAATTCATCTTGCTTATCTGAAAGTTTAAGGGGGGGAGGGCCCGACTGGGATTTTATTGTATAACAACTACAATAGCGTCATTTTTATACTATACATATTACATTATCTTCAGTGTACATGCTAAATTTTGGGACGATCTACCGTCCAGATGTTTTCAAGAGAATGTTTCAAAATAAAGGTTCATCAACTATAGGATTATATGGGAAATGCCAATTTCTACATGTAGCACTTTAAAGCAAATTATAAAAATACTACAAAAGACTTTTTGTCTAGACATTATCGAGTTAATATCACATTAGTGGATGTTTCCCATTATTCATGTTAATTCTTTTTTTTCATTTTTGCACACATTTTGCTGCTAGAAATTGTATAATATTTACCTAGAACTTCACAAGATTTAAAGTCAGCTTTAGACAATACTATGGACATTTCGAATTTAACGTTAGCACTGTACTGGTTATACTGAATTTATACAACTGTCTGAAGTTAATTCAATGTAGGATTCATAACATTAATGTTTACAAACAATATTATTAACAAACAATATTATTAAAAGACCTAAAATGGCCATGTCATATAACAATTCGTGAAAAAAAAAATTTCTTGAATACCATTTCGAATCATATAATTACATTTTATTAAAGAGTATACAAGAGTATTCAAAGAGTATACATGTATACCACTGTATGTGGTATACATGTAAGTGCACAACAATATCTCAATCTCAGACGAAAAACACACCTTTGTGTAGACATATACAATGCGTTAAAATACTTAAAGGGTATCAAATTCTACTTACAATTTAAGAGGAGGTTAAAAAAAATCATTTACAGTTCCTAATATAGTTCTACTAAGATTCATAAAAAGTTACATCAGTCTATTAACTGTATAAAAAGTGATGTATATTTTATCTAAGCTTTATATAGCAGTAAGCTTTCATGTAAAACCTAAATAATATAGACTTCGAAAGAATCACTCATAAAACTGTTTCAAGTTTGGAATATTTTCAACATAAATCCTTTTATATTTGTCACTCCTTTCACTGTTCCGTTCTAAAGTTGTCGTCAATTTGTTCATAAACTGTTATGACTTGAACATCTGCCTGAGTTTGAGAACTTCCTTTGAAACTAAGGATAAGTTGGAGAGCAATAATCACCAGGAATATCCCAATTAAGAAGGATCCAGTACCAATTACAATCCACTTAACAAATGTGCCATTCATCTTTGTCCATTCACTGTCAGTTTTGTTTGATGACAAAACTGAAAAAAGCAAGGGTATCATAAGCGATGGGATACAAATTTTACCACATAAGCATTCCATTGATAAAAGTCCATTGTTTGATTTATTTACGTTTTGAAGAAGGATATGGAGATAACGAAAAGTATTCAATCTCAAAGTCCATTAAACATTATAAAAAATAAGAGCCGAGCAAACACGGACCTCCGAAACATCAGAGGTGTGATCAGGTGAAATGGAGGAGTGAGCATCCCTGGCCGACCGGTCACACCTGCCGTGTGCTCGTTGTCATGATCAGGAAATAACGGGAAAAATTCGTCGTCAATTCAGTGTATCATGAAAAGCCTGGTGGAATATGGGTTATAAGCATAATTTTATGTATAGAAAAATAATGTCGTCTGAAGATTTTAAGATCGAGTATCTTCCATTCTAGATATACGTCCCTTAATATGCGAAAATAATCAATCTCTTATATACAACAATTACATATCCGTAATCAGAGCTAAAAAAGAACACCATGATTTCTGGAGAGGTGGGATCAGCTGCATTGGATGCGTAGTAGACACAATAATCCAAAGTCAAATTAAATAAATAAAACCCCAAAGACTTGATGATTGATAGATAAGTCATCTATTACATAGAGGTTGACAGGTATTGAAACTATTTGTCAAGATTAAACATTTTTATTTGTAATTTGACAAGACTTGTGTAAATTAAAACAATTCAATCCATATAAATAAATTTCCTTCCAGCTCTTTTTCCTGGGCATTCTTACAGTTATTTTAATATAAAGGTTGTAGACCATTGCATAATAACACAATTTTTAGAACGAACGCAAAACATTAACATTTTGCGGTCTTTTTTGTCATTATTAGTTATTCTCACTATAAAATAGTTCGTACAGGATGGCAATATAAAGTGAACCTGCAAAACGTCATCTATTACATGTATTTGCTATATTGTACATATTGTACCTTCACGCTGGTAAAAAATAAATGATATTTTGTCACTTTTCACATTGCTAATATTCCCACCTTAGTACATGTTTCACACCTCGAACAAAGGGTTCTTGCTGCTGCCAAATCACATGGTACACCCCACGCCCAAGCTTCATGGTTGGGCGACTCTGTCATTGTGTACATAATTATTGAGGAAATCATTACCAATGATAGGTAATTATAATCATGGACACAGGGCAAGGTCACCAGACAATGAATAATGGACCTGATGTGTAACATAATAACAAAATCTACACACCAGTTAAATAAATTAGTACAGGAAGAAAGATCTCTTTCTCTTCCATTGTTTTTCTTCCTGAATTACCATATGAGTGGAAAGAACAAGGTACACTTTTGCCTTATTTGGCCTTGTGAATTTTTGAAAAACTGAAACTACAAAATTTTTGTTAACATGCATTGAATATCACTTAGATCCTTGGTGATTGCGAAACTATCAAAAATGACGTAATTTTCTGGCTAGTCAATGTATTATGACGTCACAAAATGCGCCAATTTCCTCAAATTCTGAAAAAGTCTACAAAAAATTTAAAGCTATTTCTCAATACTAGATATAGAGCTCAACCTCTGATCTAAAATATGCAACTAGTAAATGATGGAACTGATTCTGAGGATTAAAAGACATGTTTTAATTTTTAGATCAGAGAGTGCGCTCATGTTATTTTTCTTCACTGAAAGTACTCAATTAAACCTGTTTACGTAAAAATTCAAGAAAATTGCAATTTCATAAAGCCAGTTCTCTGAGACCTAGGCATTTAGGAGAAAATTTTTAATAGGATATGCAAACATGAAGTCTCTTTTTTATTTTGATGCTTCAAATGACCAATCAAGTGTTAATCATTCAATTGGTATATCTACAGGGCCATTTTATGCATAAAGTGCACCGACTTCTTTTAGCGATACGCAAATCTAGCGATTTCTCCCTAACAACTGATAATTTGTATCAGCGAGAAGTAAATTTAGAGATTTTGACACGGTTACTAGAGAAGGTATTACTAACATAACGTAATTTATATTTAGCGATATCGATTTTCTAGCGATCTCAGCAGCCTCGCTTAAAATGCCAAAATTAAAACCCCGCTAAAATTTCTACTTATACTGTATTAAAATTTACCAAAAATTAAAACATGAATAAAATTAAATTAAAATTGAAATTAAAATCAAAAGTAAAATAGAAAGTTAAGAAATGTCTCATAAGTAATTGTGTATATTCAGGATTTACCATTTACATTGTTGGTACTTTAATCAGAATTATCGCATCGAGAAGTCAAAATAATAAAATTGCACTTGGTATTTCATGGATTTCAATAAAACAGATATGGAATGATAAGGAAACAGCAAAAAAGTCTAAATATAATGTATTTTAAGAAGTTCAAATACACAGGAACCATTCTACATTGCTCAAGCAGTATACATGTTTATCCAACCGCAAACTTTTTTTCTCTGCTTTTCGTTTTCTGTGGAATCATTTGCTTTTCAGGAAAAAAGAACGAGTGCACTTATGGGCCCCGGTAAAATGTGAAAAAAATAAACAATCAAATTAAGCTAAATTTTCCATTCCAAATCATTAATTGATATCTAAACCGTACGATTCAACAAATTTTACCGCTTAAATCCACGAATATACAAAGAAAGAAACCAAAGTACATGTATGTGGCAGGAGTCAGTCGACATTTGTGATTTTCTATAGTAAATCGAGAGGGGTCATTCATTTCAAAGCTTTTGTTTACTATGAACCTAACTTTGTACAAACTTTTGCGAATGATAAAAGACGCATAATACATTTATAAAATTTGTGTGAAAGTAGGAAATTTGTACACGATTAGGCTGATACTTTAAATATCAAAAATGTACAAAAAGTACATTGTTTTTCCTATAGCCAGTGAGCGCTATTTACTTGTATGATCTATATTGAACCAACATGTTGAAAAAATTATTTAAAACACTAATAGTAACGTGAGTTCGACCCAGGAAAACATTCCTCAAAGGTGCTCACTGTAAAACATCGGAAGGTTTTGCATTATTTAAGTATAAGTCACATTATCCAGCGATGGGGTATACGATGAGAAACCGATGCGTTTTTTGATGAAAATGGCGTGGTTGCCGGCCGGGCACCACTAGTGATCGGACGGTGACTGAGGCCATTTTGCGAATCGGTGGGGTCATCGGTAGGAAATAATTCGTAGTTAAAATTCAGCGATGTCTCCAACGATGCCTCACGTCGCTCGTCATCGGCAACCCATCATTAAAACATCTTTTAAGGATCGGCCGATGTTTGGCCGAGCATCTGTTGAATCTGAGATCATCGGGGGGTTGAGTGGTGTTCAACAGATAACGGCCGATCATCGGTCGATGTTCGACCAAACATTG
>NW_026919302.1:0-15081 GCF_032062105.1 Saccostrea cuccullata
AAGAAATTCCTGCATTTTTATTTGAATTTTTGGCACCTATAAAGTCTAAAATGACGAAATACATAAAAATATCTCGCGAGATTCATGGCTGACGAAGTTTTGTGAATATAATACTCACATGGTCATATGTGCATTGAACCAACGCGTTAACACCGAGTTCTCTCTTCAAAGCGGCCTCTGTTGGCTTGATCTGCAGCAAATTAAAATTGCAAATTTAATTTAATTCATGAATTTAATTTTACATTGATGTATATACATATCTATTCTTTTATAAACATAGTGTTGAAAGATAAATCGAAAAAATATTTCGTACATTATAAGTCGCGGTATGGCTTGGTACAATTCCTTGGTTGGCCAATAATCTAAAGGGAATTAAACGTTCATTACTGAAAGTGAATTTTCATGATAAATTGTATATGTCAGTTTCGTATGAAAATGAAAGATACTTACGTTTGTCCGTTATATCGTGTATACAGATCCAGAGCTTTAGAAAAATATCTATACTCTGTAGAAGTTACGTTGAGTGAGCTGGCGCAAGTTCCGTGTTTACTCCATTCGTGTTCCCTGCGAAAAAAAATGCATTTTTCGTTTCTTTTTTCTTTAACAATATTGCTTGGAGGGTGTTATTTGATCCATTTGAAGTTAGACAACTAAATTGAATTTTTGATGACCAGATAAAATAATCACAGTTTTCCAAACTCTTGTAGGAAAGTGTATGTATTTCGGGAGAAAGGGGATACTTAAGATTTTTGGTTAAATTCGGCAGTACTGAGTATGCAAGACCTACCAGAAACTGTATTCAGAAGTGTCGGAGTACATGTTTGGCCACAAAATCTTCAAATGAGGAAGAAGCACCTGTAATGAATAAGACACTGATATGATTGATGTTTACAGGTAGTGGATGACAAAAAAATTCAAAGACAGAAATAGTTTTGAATCTTCAGATCCGACTGTGTTTTACTTCAGCATATTTCACAATGCGTGTTAGGAAAAAAGTTCCTGTATTAAGTAAAGAGATTGGGAGTGTGACAAAGAGATGCTCACATTTTACGGTTTCGTAGATTTTTCGAACTTTTGTATGTTTTGGCAAACAATTTTTTTTAGATGCATTATTCAGTTTTCTTTGATAAATACCGAAATGGCGTCCGTATTGAAAGGTTGGGTTCCACAGCTTGTCGGCCCCTCCGTTCCCGTCTTTGTAGGCCTGCAAAAAAGTTTAAATTTTGAGTTAAAGATTCAACGGAGAAAAAATGTATATTTTATGAAGGATACACTTTGTGTTATAAATTGCAGATGTGAAATCAGGTGCCTAGGAGGAGTAAGCACCCCCTGTTGACCCGTCATACCCGCCGTGAGCCCTGTGTATTGATAATGTAGACGGAACTTTTCGTAGTCAAATTCAGTATAGAAACAAGATGTGTTTGTGAAACACGGATGCCCCCGTATGGCAACATGATAGCAAAGATTAAACTTTTCTTAAATACAAATTTAATATATTGGTACCAAAAACAGGGTATTCTCAATGGAAATACTAGTACAATTGTGAAATATGAAGTAGGCCAAGGTAAAAAGTTTTTCATAAGTACAAAAATCTCCAAGGTCAAGGTCAAAAGGTCAAGGTAATTGATATCCAATGAAAAGTCTTGCCACAACAAATACATATGTAAAGTATGGAAGCCCTAGCCCTAACTGTTCAGAAGTTATGACCAAGGTTAAAAATTTTTAAAAGAAGGTCAATCTCCAAGGTCAATGGATCAAAGGTCTTGCTGTCAAATGAAAGGTCTTTTCACAAGGATTAAATATATTAAGTATGAAAGCACTAGCCCTAACCCTTAAAAAATTATGCTCAAGGTTTGCTTTTTAAAAGTATGTCAAACTCCAAGGTCAAAGGGTCAAAGTTCTTGGTATCAATGAAGGGTATTTTTACAAGGATTACATATTATATGAAGTATGAAAGCTCTGTCCCTTACTGTTTAAAATTTATGTCCACGGTTAACGTTTTTTCACAAGTACAGAAATCTCCAAGGTCAAAAGGTCAAGGTTGTTGGTATCCAATGAAAGCTTTTTCAACAAAAAATACATATGTCAAGTATAAATGTCCTGGTATCTACTGTTCAAATGATATGGCCAAAGTAAAAGTTCAGAATTTTTGTGTAAAAGTAGGTCAAACTCCAAGGTCAAGGTCAAAAGTTCAAATTTGGTGGAACCCAAAGAAAGGTCTTGTCACAAGGAATATACATGTGAAATATGAAAGCCATAGCTCCACTAAATCAAAAGTTATGGACAAGGTTAAATTTTTTGCGGACAAACAGAGATACAGCTAGACAGACAAACAGACGGACGCACACGACAAAAACTATATACCCCCGAAACTTCGTTTACGGGGGCATAACAAATACTTAACAAGTAGTATGAAACAAGTCAGCCATAATACGACGTTATGATAGCTTAAGTTATATTTGCTAACAAGGTCATTATAACGACCATAGAATTTATAAAACTTAAACGAGGTTCTTAAAATCCCTGTGACATATGTTTGGAGACACAAACACCAAAAATAGGTCATTGTGGAATATTACTTAGTTACTACATGTTCAAATTGCCAAAATTATATGTACCGGATTTAATCACTCGTACCAAATAAAAAAAAATAATAAATAAAAAATGGTAATTACCACATTCCATGTATACCCCAGCCCTGCACACCTTGTGGGATAGAACAGGAGTGATGCTGTCAAGTAGAAAAAAATATATGCCAACATTGCTGTCAATCTGGCATGAGGTCCATGCCATATATATACATGTATGCTGAATAGTAGTATCAGCAGACGCGGATCCAGGATTTTTTGATATGAGGATAATTTCCACTGCATAAATTACAGGGACCGATGATTCACCCCAGGAAAAATTACCCCCACCCCCACCCACGAAATCTCTTGAAATGCTAAAAAAAAGACATAATCTCCTTCCTCAAACGTTGAAAACCTTTTTTTTTTGGGGGGGGGGAGGGGTAGTCATTAACTTCTTTGAATTTTCAGACCAACTTCACACAAATCTGTGATATGTGATCCAAGGGCATTTTTGGTTGGGTTGGTATATACATTTAATAACTCTGCAAATTCCCCATTCCCCCTCTAGATCCGCGCATGTATATCTTTTTATAATTTTACATCCCTAGTTCCCTTCTACAAAAGATTAGTACAGTAGATAGTTCTGAATTGTTATTATGCCCTCCTTTAAAGAAGGGAGGGCATATTGCTTTGCTGCTGTCTGTCGGTCGGTCTGTCGGTCCACTTAGTTTCCGTTCATTTTCTTCGCAACCGTTGCACATACTGAAATGAAATTTGGAATACAGATATATCACATGAATATCTAGGTCAAGTTCTGTTTTGGGTACTATCGCACCATTTTTGTTAGAGTTATGCCCCTTGGACTTAGAAAAATTCCAATTATTTGCAGTTTCCGTCCATTTTCTTCACAGGGGTTGAACATAATGAAATGAAATTTGGTATACAGATATATCACATGAATATCTAGGTCAAGTTCTGTTTTGGGTACGTTTGTACCACTTTTGACAGAGTTATGCCCCTTGGACTTAGAAAAATTTCAATTATTTGCAGTTTCCGTTCATTTTCTTCGCAACCGTTCAACATACTGAAATGAAATTTGGTATACAGATATATCACATGAATATCTAGGTCAAGTTCTGTATTGGGTACGTTTGCACCATTTTTGACAGAGTTATGCCCCTTGGACTTAGAAAAATTTCAATTATTTGCAGTTTCCGTTCATTTTCTTAGCAACAGCTTAACATACTGTAATGAAATTTAGCGTACAGATTTATCAGATAAATATCTAGGTCAAGTTCTGTTTTGGGTACGATTGCGCCATTTTTGACAGAGTTTTGCCCCTTAGACTTAGAAAAATTTCAATTATTTGCAGTTTCCGTTCATTTTCTTAGCAACAGCTTAACATACTGTAATGAAATTTAGCGTACAGATTTATCAGATAAATATCTAGGTCAAGTTCTGTTTTGGGTACGATTGCGCCATTTTTGACAGAGTTATGCCCAATGGACTTAGAAAAAATTCCAATTATTTGCATTTTATTTGCAGAGGTTGCACATACTGAAATGAAATTTGGTATACAGATTTATCAGATAAATATCTTGGTCAAGTTCTGTTTTGGGTACAATCGCACCATGCCCTTTTGGACGTGGAAAAATTCCAATTTGGGGGGAGGGGGGCATAAGTGTTTTACAAACATCTCTTGTTTTTGAACACTATATGTCATGACCACGGCTCATTGTATACTAGTGCTAGTATCTTAACGGTCAAAGTCATTGTATGGACATTACTTTGATAATTTATTTTGGTCCATATCTTATAAGTCACATGCAGATAAGAATGACTGGACACTTAACATTATAGTTGTCTCACAGCCATACACACATAGTGTGTGCCCAAAGTCCCTGACCTTAATTTAAGAATTTACATGAAATGTCAAGGTCATTCCGGTAACACACTTTTTTCAATGTTCTAACAAACCTTAACATTTTTTCTTCATCATTTAAAATAATGCATTACCTCTTCCTTGCCCTTTATGCAAACGGCTACAGGCCACTCCTGTGTGTACGTAAAAATGTCCCATTCATCTGAGTACGCATATCTACAAAGACCATTGTTGCATACATTGAATAAACTAAATTTTAAGTTGGGAGGGGGGTATCCTGTTAGGAATTCCAAGTCGAGTAAAACAAGAAAGTCTCCAAAGTGATATTATTAAAGGGGACAATTATAAATTAGCATACATGTATATATATATATATACATTTAGAAATATTGCCTCCTTTCGGTTCCTCAATAAAATAAATATAAGATCATCGGAACTCCAACAGGACAACTAATATAGACGAATATATAATTGTTAAAATAAAATAAGTATTGAATCATTTGTATAGATATAAAATGCTCATTCCATACACTGTAGAACATAGTACAAGCAACAACAGCATTGTCATCTTGGATCTTCTCCTGAAATTATAGAGAAGCGAAGTCTTGATATATGGATTTAAATATGATTTTTTTTTAGATTAATGGTCGCTAAATTCCTATTTCTTAGCGTAGGAGGACTGTCCAAAATTAAGTTTATGGACACATCCATTTTATCTCTCTCTCTCTTTCTTTCTTTCTCTTAAACAAATTCCGATTTACCAATATTTCAGCAATTTTTAGATATGGAATGATTTTATATTGATGATGTTTCAAAAGTGATAAACTTAAAAATATGACATGTGTAAATTGATTTCAAAGATTCACATGTCCCTACCTTGATACAGCTCTGATAAACTATGATAAGAATATTTGTCTCATATATACGTGAACAGTCACGCGACGAAAATTCCAAGAGATAAAAGTTGCAAAACAAAACATGTTTAGGTTATGACGTTTTTACAGAAACCTTGAAGCTTTTTTCCTCCAATAATAAAATTTAGTTGAATTAAATTTTTTTTTTATAAACATCCATTAAAAAAAAGCTATAGAATAAGATCGGTGAGTTTGTACATGCATCTACATGTATTTCCAAATTGACTTTCAATGAATTTTTAGTTTTCTGCTTGCATCAATCACGTTCTTATTGGAGGAGAGGGGCTTTTATTAAATAAGTACTTTTCTATTTAAGGAATGACTCTAATTCTTGGCCAGATTATCGAGTATAATATGGTTTGGGTCAGTTTACGCTTTTTTATAATCCGCGAAGCGTAAACTGACCCAAACCATATTATACTCGATAATCTGGCCAAGAATTAGAGTCATTCCTTAAATAATTTAATTTTAAAATAATTAAACAACTGGGGATGTAAAATTGTGTTGTTTTTATTAGTTCAAATTTACCGCGCAATAATACAACCGATGGGAAGCAAGGGGAGGTAAAAACTGATACATAGATCTAGCAGCCATGATGCTTGTTTACACAGTCTGACTAAAGCCAGCCCCTACTATATCACTTCGAAGTGATATAGTAGGGGCTGGCTTTAGTCAGACTGCTTGTTTACATGAGGTAAGATCGAGCAACTGTTTGAAGTTAAAGGTACATTCATTAAATCTGGAATTTTTCATGAATCCGAAGGACTGGAAATGAGGGGATTGATGGATACAGATGATTCAGCTGGTTGTCAAGGGGGTGTGTCCCCATACCAAACCAGATTATACAAAATGTTATGCGTTCCTTTTTGGAAATCAACCAGTGAGAGACAAGAATACAAACAGAATTAAATTATATATAATTGATACACGTATTTTTGTTCTTATTTACTGAAATTGCATATATTATTGTAAGATATTATAAATTTTTTTTATAAGGAATGTAGCAATTCAAATGAATATATTGTCATTATTGGACTTTTACGAGAAGCACTGACTTTAACTGTTGACTGTTTACTTGGACATTTAAATAATTCACATCTACGGAGATTTGATAATGGATAATGGAAAAGAAAACCTCTCTGTTGAGCATGGCAGGCACGTAGCAATAGGGGGCCACCCCCCCCCCCCACTTTTTTCCCAACATAACTTTTACTATTGGAAATGTTCATTGAAAGGCAGGTTGCCCCCCCCCCCCCCCCCCCGCACTTGATACTACAGGAAGTCGATATTAAGGAAATGTACTTATGAATGTAAGAAAAATTGTTACTGAAAGAAGTTGACATTGAACAAGGTTGCCCCCCCCCCCCCCCCCCCATCCCACCACCACCACCACCACGAAGTAGGATTTTCGAGTTTGGACAATTTTTTTTTCGATTTTTTTTTTTTTTCGCTTGTCAAGTTTTTCGGGTAAGTCAATTTTTTTTCTCAGGCTGGCCCCCCACTTTCAAAAACGATGCTACGTGGCTGCATGGTAATGGTGTTAGGGACACTTGTGTGTGAAGTCCTGGAATTGAGGGTAGGATGGTTGTCCTTTTCGTCAAGGACAACTTTTCTGTGGTTTGAAATACTGGTAACCCGTCATTTTCGTTGAATTAAATGTTGAGCTAAATTATATCACAAAAGAGCTTCCATACACTGTCCTAGTGTAAGAGTAATTTGTCAACCGTAAAAGTCAGCGCTTCGTCCACTAGTCCAACCTGACCACATGAAGGCACCGTGTAATTCATGGACTTATTATTTGGAGCAAGTGGAGTTGTGGATCGGATTTAGGAGTCAACAATCCTGACCAAATAAAAAAAGGGGGGGGGAATGCTTTTGCCTTTACGCAATTTATTTGAAGATCTTATACATTTGTAGACTCCAAAATAGAAAAATGTCCAACCTCATTCATCTCGAAATAGAAATTTTGAGTTTTAGTAGGTAAGTTTTCTTTCTAGTTTTAAAATCGTTAAATATACGGGTCTGTGGTTCAATCATTACTATGAAGAATGTTAGTACTTCAAATTAAAGTTTATGAATGACACTCAGAGTTCCATCCTCAGCCGATCTCACAAGCGTAGCGGAATCAGCCAAGGATTGCCGATTGTACAAATAATGGACAGCATCCGACATAAAATGACTAGAGCGGATGTCATTGGTCATGTCAAACACGTACTTAATTCTGAAAACTAAAAATAATGTATCGGAATATAAAAGAGAAAATTGTACTTCTCAAAACAGGAACTGAGAAGGAAGTACTTCATTAATATAGAATTTGTATATAATAATTTTATTTATTAACGACCATTTTTTATGAAGTGAATATTGATGTTTTTCTTTAAAGTATTTTCACGTTCAAAAAATTAAGTCGAACAAAAAGTTCATTTTAACATAGAATAAAATATCGCCCTGGTCTATACTCTTTTACTACCTAAAGAAAAAGAGAATTAGGAGAACTAGAAGTTTAAGCATCATGCAGTCGATTTATAAAGTCTATACAACCGTCTGTATCTTTCATCTGTTGTGCTTCCAAGTGGAATTATTTTCATGTCAAGGCAAGTTTTAACTACATCTGATACCCATTATATAATATTTTAATGTGAAATGTTTGTTTTACTGAAAACTCATCATGAAGCATATTAGTAAAATGATAACGTAATTAAAGAAATTAAATAAATGTAGATGTTTCAAAATATGACTCTTTAAAATAGATGGAGATTTTAAAGCAAAACTTGTCGACACCGTTTAATTTTAAATAAATTCATTCAGGTATTATAGAACCGACATCTGTCAATGTTCACCTTTTTTATTCTCTAGACACCTCTACTAACCACCATCGAGTGAAACGAAAAATCGAACATTCTTTTGAGACCAAGCATATTGTTGCCTTAAAGCATACGACGAGAATTGATGTTCCAACATTAAAATTTCACTTACGCGGATCCCTGTTCGCAGAGGCGAACAGAGACAAGCACACTGTCATAATTGTTCGTGTATTTGCCACACAAGATAAAGGGTCAAGAAGAATGACTTTCATAGCAAGACTAAATAATGTAATTTCTGCAAAACTGAAAAACAAAGATTGTATAATGAGGGAATATAACCCTAGAAGAAGACCAAACACTTGTTCGAATCCAAGGAATATCGAATATTATCATTGTAGAGTTTATATGGATGAAGTTGAAGAAGGGATAGATATGGTTGAGTTCAATATCCGGAATCAGAACGATTGCAGACTTTCGGACAAAGGATGGTTTACCGTTGGTGTTAGAGTCGACAAGACGAGAACAGGGGTCCAAGCAGGGACTGAATGGTTTTTTGTTGATCATATGCAAAGTTCAATGTTATTTGATGGAAACAGCTGTTAATCACACTAACACTGATATCTATTTATAAATAAAACCAGCAAAGTCAAAGAATTGTGGTCCCCTGGTTTCGGTGTCTTTGTGTTTTTTTTTTTGTTGTTGTTGAAAATTAGGTCAATTATGAAGATCAAGGTCAATGGGTCAGAAATCACAGCATGCTCGATAATATCTTGTCACAGGTAATACGCATGACAAATATGGAAATACTGATCTCTTCTCAATCAAAAATTATGAGAGAAAAAAAATAACATTTCTTGAAAAGTATGTCGAACGTCAGTGTTCAAGGTCACGGGGTAAAAAATCATAGTGTAGTGAGAGATGTCTTGTCACGGATAATATACATGTAACATGTGAAAGCCCTATCTCTTCTAATTAAAAAAAGATATCACCAAGGTTAAACTTTAAAAAGTAGGTCAAACTACGAAGTCAAAGGTTATGGGCTTAAGAACCCTTTCTACACTGCACACTAAAGAGTTCTTATTCTATGCTATTTTCCTGCAATTAGAGTGATCTGCCCTTAGATCTTAATTCTTTAAAAAAATAATTTACAGTATATTAATTTTTAATCGATGCAAATATTTTTTTTACATTTTAAAAGACCTAGATTAATTAATTGAACAGGTTATTTACAGGTATTTTCTCTTTGGAAGTAAACATCACTGATACTGTGCTGTATTTGGACATTTTTCCTGAGGGTAAATGCCACGCACCATACAGTGAAAATTACGTAGATATGCTGAATATTAACACCTTTCTACAATATATTTTTCTCAATGTCTAATAAACATTTTGCACTGGTGTAGAGAGGGTCCTTAAAATTCATAGAAGTATTTAGAAAGGAATTGTCACAGGTAATACCTATAAATAATATGAAAGTCATATCTTTTCTCGTTTAAAAGTTATGGCCAATTAAAGCTCAATTTAAATTTATGTTTAAATTTTTGACAAGTATGTCAAACTTTAAGGTCAGGTGATGGTGTAAAAATATCAAAGTGTATTAAGAAAGGTCTCGTCACAGGTAATACACATGTTTAATATGAAAGCCCTATCTCTTCTCATTCAAAAGATATGACCAAGGTTAAGGTTTTTATGATAGACGAACTGACCCCTCGCTTTCGCGAAAATTGTAATTTACAATTAAGCAAGGTCATTGTAAAGACCAAATATTGCGATATGGCGACTTTATACAAGATACATGTAATTGAAAACCATGTAACATCAATTTGATGGTCTGAAGCTGTCTCGGTTTAAAGACTGATCTTACGCAGAATATGCATTTGAGAATAGAATCAACACTAGATTATGGTGATTGTGGAATAAGGAACGTTGACGGTTGGGAATTTTTAAACATTCTAAAATTAAGTTGTATTTTGTTTTGCTATGTATAGGAATATATAAGCGTAATAACCAGCAAATTACACAACAGATCCAATATGATATATAATTTTGCTAAATTTATACTATTATTCAACATTTTCAAGCTATATTTAAATTATTTTTGACAATTTCCTATGTTTATTTATTCCATGGTCTTCTTTTCGATGAGGTGTAAATATTCTGAAATTGTCAATGCCTCTTAAAGACAAGATTTTAAGTCTCTATATTACATAATTATGACGCTGAAATAATGCAAGGAAGGATGGTACTTATCAATCACACAAGTCAAGATACTGAAGCTCCTATAATATGTATATGAAGTGTGTTTTATATATATTTCAAATTGAGTATAATTATTATAGTTTATATCAGGGATACTCGGCTCTTTTCTATTTTAAATCAAATGAGGAAATCCTTTTAAACAGACCCAACTATATACGTGTGAATATCTAGTAAAAACGAGGCGTAAAAAAGGATGTGCTATCTCCATCATACTTGTAATACCATGCTGTTTTTAGAGATTACATTAAAAACAAATAACAGGTGTCCGTTCTCAGGATGAGGAGATTATTAAAAGAAATCAAAAATTCGAGAAATTCATTTATTGTTGTTTAATTTGATTTCTTTATTTAATTCAGTTTAATTTATATTTAGATTGTTTTAATTTTATTTAGTTTGTTTTTAACTATTAATCATGTCCAATCTGCAACTTTCTTTCCCCTTTAATGCGCCCGGATCGATAGATCAGAGGCATGTATTGTTTTGTCCTGTCTGTCTGTTTATCCCGTTTGTCTGTCTGTTGTCAAGTTTAGCCTTCGTCATAACTTTTGAACCCTAGGTGATAGAGACTTCATATTTGGTATGCATTCTCCATTTAAGTTCTTTCAAATGACACAAGACTCATTGACCTTGTGACCTTGACTGTGATCTATATGCTAAAAATAGCGTTTTCGATCGTTCACCATAACTTTTGAACCATAGGAGATAAATCTTCATATTTAGTATGCATACTCCACTAATAAAGTTCTTTCAATTGACACCAAGATAAATGACCTTGTGACTTTGACTGTGACCTATATGTTAAAAATAGCTTTTTCAAAATTGTTGCCGCCGGTGTAACGTCGAATTTTGACCCGGGTTGAAAATGGACCCGGGGGTCATTTTTCAACGTTGAATACTGAGACCTAAGATGTTGAATTAAGACCCTAGTCCGTTGAAAACTGAGCCGGGTCGTGGAATTTTGATCACGAAACCGGTTCTAAATTCAACAGCATAAAAACACATATTTATGACTTGGTTTCACAACTTCGATTTAATCCATGGGCGTCGGGAGGGGGGTGGGGGTGGGTAGGGATGCTTAGCCCCCCCCCCTTTTTTTGCAAAGATAGACATAATTAATATAGGCATTGAACAAAGTGAAATTGGCTTAACCCCCCCCCCCCTTTCAACAGGCACGTTACAGTGTAGTCAAAGAAAGAAGAGGCAGTGCTTGATAAAAACAAAAAGAAATCGATCCTAACACGCACCCCCCCCCCCCCCCCCCCCCCCTAACCCTTAACTTAAAATGTCCAACTTGAAAAACGGATTTTTTTTTCAAAATAAAACGTTTAGTGACCTTATGGCATAGCTAACCAAACAATTCAAGAACGAACCACACAATACATATTTATTTTGTAAAGTAGAGGTTGGGAGGGGGTGATCTCCCCTTTTTGTGATGTTTCATTTTGCTAATGAAATCTTGTTTCATGATAGATTTAGAGATGATGGTTTCATCAATTTCAATGCTTCTGAGACTGAGACTCTCGATTTCTTTGAACTTGGCAATCAGTGTCATCCGCAAATTAATTAAAGATTTCTTAAATCATGCACTGATCAAAATGTTCATATATACACTGGATGATAGATTTTTTTCTATTACTCTTGGAAAGGGAAAAATTGAAACCGAAATATAATTGTAGAGATACGCGTACTGATAAATCCCATTTAATAACCTCCAAGTTCAAATAATGTTCAAACTCTGAGGTGGGGTCAATTTTCAACAGGGTCAATTTTCAATTTGTTGAGGTCATCAGGGATAAGAAAAAAAGTATCAAGCTGTTGAAAAATGACCCCGGGTATAAATTCAGCGACATTTGGTCTCAATTTTCAATGGAGAAAAAACACCCCTGGTTCAATATTCAACGTTGAAAAATGACCCCCGGTTCAATTTTCAACTCGGGTCAATATTCAACGTTACACCGGTCGGATAGTGTTTCACAAACACATCTTGTTTTTCATTTGATTGCACACGTGTAAATTTGTGAATTTTTTAACTATTATTAATGATATAATTTGATGTAATTTTGGTACTCAGATTAACTAAATATTCGTATATAAAGCTCAATGAATCTGATAACTATATCTTTATTTCGATAAACTCTTTTTAAAAGCCAGTCCTTTTACAGTTTTGGTTTGATTTCAAGGGAAATTGTAAAATTGCATAGACAGTACGTATACAATTTCAATGAGTTACTTGATGAGATTAAGCTCCGCCTATTATGTGACGTAAGGGGTCCAACATCTTATCGACCGGTCGGTCCAACATCTCAGCGGCCAAACATCGATTTTTTTTTTATGCCCGCTCACTCAAACATTAGAAATGTTAGACTTTTTTTCGTGTTCCAATTTTTAAAGGTATAACAACATACTTTATTGTCTTTCGCACTACATGTACTTCCACCAATTTCATAAAAATTAAAACAAACACGTACATGTACGTAGAAACTTATCTCTTACATTATTCACGAATACACTAAGGAGTTAATTAATCTGCATACGGAGTTTATATATCTCGGTTGATTCGATACGCAAGAACATATGGTCTACGTATGTACAATTTCTAAAAGGAGGTAAATTTTTGACAATTAAACAAGATTATGAAACAAGAATATCAACAGTCTTGTAAAAAGTCACCATTTCGTAAGTGCTATAGTCGATACAATGACCTTGTCAGCAAATACAAATTATCATTGAGTCAAATGCTGACTGATGATTTTTACACTAATTGTTAGTCCATTCTTTACACACTGAATTGACGACGGATTATCCATTATTTCCCGATATTTAATTAATATTTTTAAATTATGTGATTTGATAATTTCACTTTTACTATCAATTTTTATGATCCCTTGCTAAATAAGAATACATGGATTGAGAATCTTTAACATTAATATGATGATTTATACCTATTACATTTCATACCAACTTAACACAGGTCCGCGTTTTCGAGGGGGGGGGGGGGTGTCTGCGTTTTCCTCTGGATTCGCGCATGGTTAGAAAAACAAAAGGACTGGCTCTGAAAAAAAAATTATTCATGCATGCAGGTCCCCTAACCGATAAATATTCAACGTTGAATCAATGTTATTTCAACTCACTTTAAATTCAACTTGGAATAAATGTTACGTATTCAACGTCGAAAATTTAACGTTGAATCAATATTGAATCTTGGTTTATCAACGTCTTATAACTACTTCAACTAAACTTCAAAGTTTATTCAAATTGCGTGCCTGTTGGGTCATTATTTATCGTATTTATTTATCTTAAATGTGCTAACCCTACAAATCAGAAAAAAAACAAGATGTGTTTGTGAAACACTGTGCGCCCGGCGGCAACAAAATTTAAAAATATATATATTTTTAGCATAAATGTGACAGTCAAGGTCACAAGGCCATTGACCTTGGTGTTATTTGAAAGTACTTGATTGGTAAAGTATGGATACAAAATATAAAGTCTCTATCTCTTGTTATTCAAAAGTTCTGGCAAAGGTACAAAAAACTATTTTTAGCAGACAGGTCACAGTCAAGGACACAAAGTCATTGATCTAATTGTCATTTGAAAGAACTTGATTAGTGGAGTATGCATACCAAATATGAAGTCTCTATCTTTCATGGTTCAAAAGTTATGGCGAAGGTTAATGTTTGCAGATAAAAAGCTCTTTTAGCATATAGGTCACAGCCAAGGTCACAAGGTCATTGAGCTTGGTGTCATTTGAAAGAGCTTGATTAGTGAAGTAAGCATACCAAATATAAAGTCTCTATCTTTCATGGTTCAAAAGTTATGGCGAAGATTTAAGTTTGCACAAACAGACAGACAGGACAAAAACAATATACGCTCCGAATCTATCAATCCGAATGCATAAAAATATAATTGTCTGCTTTAATTATTTTTAAAATCGCTCGCCCCCTCGTACTATTTTTCATCATACTCGTATGTCCGATGAAAAAGAAATACAATTGGTGTGGCCTAAATGGCATCCTGGTTCATTAGTTTCACCTATGAATTTTCCCGTATCTATATGGGAGAATGTGGGAAAACATTTCTATATAATAGTTTTTTTAACAACACAAAACATATTTCCTTCTTGAAAAGAGGAGATAGTTAATGCATATAATATATATTTTATATATCTTGAACAATTGAAGAACTTATCTTAAAAAACAACACCGAGTGCTGTCTTTAATGAAAATTTAAAATGCTGCGTCTTCGAGTCGAATCTTTAATAAACTTAACCTGCATCTTTAATTTTTTAATTATGCATCAAGGTGAGTGGTATTTTTGATTGAGTCTAAATATTGTTTTTACTGTATAAACTATATGTATATTATGATGTTTTGTTTTTTAAAAAAATACTGACAAGAAAATCGCAACCTAAACAATTTCTTATACATGTATATAAATGTCAAAATTTAAAAAAAAAATCCATAAAAGATTCCTCAACTGCCCGCTTCTTATAAATTAATTCAACATCCGACCTGTATATCTTGTATCTTTATTTTCAAATTCGAGTTTAAGAAAATTGCATAGTATTTTATGCTGAACTGCACATTCTTGTTTGTGAAAACGATTTTATTTTTGTGATGATTTTTTCATGCTTTAAAGTTTGAAAATAATGGGGG
>NW_026919303.1:0-15514 GCF_032062105.1 Saccostrea cuccullata
GGTACCATTGAGCGTACACAAGGTACCATTTAGAGTAAAAAAGGTACCATTGAGCGTACACAAGGTACCATTGAGCGTACACAAGGTACCATTGAGTGTAAGCAAGGTACCATTGAGTGTAAAGTACCATTGAGCGTACACAAGGTACCATGGAACGTACACAAGGTACCATTGAGAGTAAACAAGGTACCAGAGAGTTTGCGCTTTTTGAAACTGCTTAATGAATAACGGAATTAAAAAATATTCAAATTCCAAATAACTACCACGAATATAACTGAATTCGTTTTAGAAAAAGGTGGACAAAAACGAAGATACAATCCGTAAGTTACATTTTAGGACATGTTGACTTCAAAAGAGATTGGTGAAATCCTTGTAAGATCAAGTTATATGTCCGTATCCTTTTGTTTTTTATTCAAAATTTTGCAGGAAACGGGCAAAAAACCCCGTATATTTCAAAATCGTTTTTTAAAATTAATTTTCTAAGTAACGTTAATACTCTAAACATCAACAGATATTTTTATATTAATAAAATCTTGGTGGGTAAAAATAGGGACTGACGGCATATGATCCTATATATCACTTTTCACAAAACAATCTTACGACTAAGACTAAAATTTCACCACTCTGTAATTTTCTATTTAATAGAAATATTTTCTGTACACACATATATATATATATATATGTATATGTAATCATTGAATATTAATAGAATGTAATAGAAAAATAAGAATTTTGCAGCTTAAAGGGGAAAAGTTTTTATTATAGTCGTAAGAATATTTGTGAAAATGGTCACAAGTCTTTAAGCATGATTTTTAAAAATCCTAATGATCTTTCAAAATAAATATTTATATAGGCTGATGTAACTCACGAAAAAATGTAAAAAGGAGCATTATTTGTGGTTTCGAATTGAAGTAATGTTTGCAGTATAATTTATTCAAGAAAAAAAAGGAAAATAAATAAAAGAAAAAAATCCGAAAATAAAAAAAAACCTCATATGATGTATATTTGATGATTAATCATTCTTTTGAATATTTGTGAAATGTTCAGAAGTACATCCTGTACTACGATTAATATATTTCGATAAATTTGATGATTAGTACCTACAGAAAGTCATGCATACAGTAAAGGAGTCTGTTTACAGTTAAATCGACAATAAAAATCAAAGTGATGAGAATAGCTGTAAAACCGATAATAACTGCAGGAAACGCCGTAAATTGATCATAGTCAACATACGGCCACCGTCTTAATTAATAATATTCATTCTTAAATTCATATTCATATAATAAACAATTACATCGAGTTGTTGGTTAATAAAAAAATCAAGGAATATTTTGTTTATAGTAATTAGTAAAAATGCATAAAAGTTAATAAAAATTTGTCTACAGAGATTCGATAAAATGCTTACATTTTATTTATAATAAATTACCTGCTAGATATTCAAATCTTCTTTCGGATGTATAATTTATTTTCCTATTGAGTTTTGGTAAAAAAGGTAATTATTGATTGTCAGTTCTATAGCATCATGTTTATAGATAAAAAAAAACTTAAGGAATATTAAGAACATACCTGAATGTATAAAATATTGCCTCTTTTCAATTTGATTGTATACAGATATGCTATTCTAAAATGGCGGTGTCCTTTTGTCAAAGCATAATTACACATGCATTTGGTTGGACGAAGTTACATCCTCATTTAAATATAAATGTTTTTAAGGTTTTGCGTGTTAGTGCGATCCACTGATTTGGACAATTGTCTACTAGTTATTTTATTTGATTGGGTAGTCACCATTCCGAAAATGATGATAAAATAGATATTTAAAGACACCTAATAAGATACTGTTGCCCGTGTTTATACAGATATATAACATCATTCAATTTATTCAAGTTTTATTTTTATGAAATAAAAATTAAAAAGAAGGGAATAAAATATTTCCTCAAAATATGTTATTTTCTCTCCTAGTAGTCCCACGCCTTCTTTACAACACAATTTAATATGTCCCATTTCCCCGAAGAAAAAAGAGAATTGCAATTTATTTCTCTTGCAAATTAAAATTAAGGAATGAAAGTGCAATTAGTATTTAAGTTTCCACTGCAAATATTTGAAACAAGGAACACATTCTTAAAAGTAAAATCGACAATTGTGTTTTACAACATGTTGCCTCTAGATAATCAGAACACACTCAAAATCGACCAGATATGCGTTTAAAATATTGAAAAAAAAAAGAATGTAAACTGCTATATTTTTTTGACAACGGGTGTCGTGTGTTGTCTAGCGTAATCACAACTCTGCATTCAAATCTTGCTGTCAGGTGCACAAAGTTACTCTTTCATTTTTCTTAAAGATTCAATGATAAAAATGTCGGTGCACCCCTCTCTCAGTCTTTTCAAGACCAGCCAATTGAATCGCGTGTGATTTTGTTACAATATAAACAACGCGTTCATAAATAATTTAAATATGCAAGTCAAATTTTTAGATACTGGAAATACTTATCAAGCTTAAAATTATTAAACTATTAATTTTATTTTTTTAAAGCCCTTGGGTTAGACATCAACTGACCATCTCTATCTCGATTAAGTATCGTACAAGTGTTAATTAACATACATGTGCATAAACTAAAAATATCCATCTTCGTTATGTGGCTGGAAAACATATTATGTAATGAACACAATTAATAGTACCTATGCCCTGCATTAAAAATATCTTGATGTGCATATAATTATGTAATTCTGTACAGCAAATTTTCTGATAGGTATGAAGAATACTATTAAACTCTGTGTACTCCATTCATCATTCAAAAATATATATTTTGAACATATTATTTGCTGTATTTTATTTCTTCAAATACTTAAAAACCATCATAACTATTCTTTTATTTTTTGCCGATTTCGAAGCGTGTAGGATAGAGGTTAGTAAATTGTATTAACCAGAAATTGAGAATAATTGTTGGAGAAGATTCTTAATTGAATTTTCTTTCCTATGAAGAATATTTTATTTATAAAATTCTGTATTTTCAGTATTGTGTTTAACATTTTTATTCACGATTTATGCCTTTTCATTGTTTAAATGGGTAATAGTGTTGATATATAAAATAATCTAGTAATTTAAAAAAAAACATGTACTTTTTGTTTGAAGTTCTCTCCTTCTTATTGCAGCCCGGAGGACCGAGCTGCTCTCTACATATAAGTTTAAGTTTTGATGTATGGGGATTGAGGTGGGAGAAGTTAATCAGAATTAAAGGTTATCTAAACATTAAAAAGATTATACATCTGAATGTTCTTGACCTTTATAGATACGATATACACAAAATATTTACTTCCATCAAGTGAATCCTTAAAAAATTTTTTTTTCATATTTAATATATAAAATTTCTTTTCATTTAATATCGAAAAAACGACAGGTCCCCCCCCTTTTTTTTTAGAACATCGAATTTTACTTATGGCATAAAAAAATGTATATTACACTGTTCGTGTATTATATTCTTTAAGTGAAATATACTTTTGAAACTAGGTGATGCACGTGCCTGATTTTTATTTATATTTTACGAAGCCAACATTTACTTGAGTAATTGATAAAGTTTAAAATGGTATAGCTTTTTGTTTGATTTTCATTCGACTATAAGTTTTCAAAATCTTCTCGACTATCGCCTCCATGATTCAGACGCATGTCTTTTTCACACAAATCTATGCGGTTTGATTATCAAGACTCATTTCCATTGTTAACTCTTAATTATTTCCCGGGCGACAATTGATGGTTACATCAATGTTTTCTTGTTTCAATTTTAAAACGCTAAATTTTAAAACGCTAGAACAATAATTAATTTAGAATCATATCAGTAGCAAAAAACTGTTTCAAAAATATTTAACATGAGCATTGTTGGATAATTTGTTCAAAGCGTTGCAAAGCTTACTAAAACTATAGCTTGGAGATTTTAAACCTTTTGTTAAAAGTTATTCAGCCTTCAAAGAATCGCCTACTAGGGGACATACACGTGGACAAGAACAATGTCGTTTGCTTTTATTGATTTGCGTCAGGGGATGCATTTGTGGGAAATTCCAGAAAAGAGTACTTATGACCCAGCATATATTTTTAGTTCAAGGGTATAAAACCTTATTTTGTCCTTTTTTTTAAAGATATAATTTTAAAGAGTATTTTTAATGATGAAAATTTAAAGATTTGAACCTACGTGAATATTTTTGCATTCATTGATAACCATCTTCTAAGTTATATTACACTAGCGCCCATATTTATAAACACGGGCACGAGTTCTATATTTTACCGGACGTATTTGATTTTCTTCAAACATCATTGAACAGACCACACTGTTTTGTGATCAATATATCTTTTCTGACTTTCTTCTTGTTGTACTTTGTCCTGACCATAATCTTAACCATGAAAGATATGGATATAACGAACACTATTCAGTATCAAAGTCCATAAAACAGTACAAAATAGGAGCAGAGCAAACACGGACCTCCAAAACATCAGAGGTCTGATCAGGTGCCATTCTCTGCCGACCGGTGAAACCCGCCGTGTGCTCCTTGTCATGGTCGGGAAATAATGGAAAAATCAATTCAGTGAATAACTAATGGACTAACAATTAGTATGAAAAACACCAGTCAGCATTGACTCAGTGATAAATTGTATTTGCTGACAAGGTCATTGTATCGACCATAGAATTTACGAAATGATGACTTTAAACGACTGTTGATATTCTTGTTTCATCAACGTGCTTGTCAATAATTTACCTCCTTTTAGAAATTGTTCATACGTAGAGCATGCTCTTACGTATCGAATCAACTGAGATATATAAACGCCGTATGCAGGTGATGAAGGTATATTGCTGCATAGGTAAGGGAAGTTGGCGATAGAAAAGTTAAAGTCATCACGTTTATCATAGTGCTTGGTTGTTAGATTACCATTAGTGTCTTTTTCAAGTAAAATATCCAAGTATGAAACAGATGTGTCAGACTCTGTGGTATCTTTTATTTAAGCTCACCGGGATATATCGTATCGACATAGGAATGGAAATTACCATTCTTAATTGACAACACGTCATCGATATATCTAAATGTCGAGTTGAAGGCCACAACATATATCCCGTAGAAAAATAGTTGTCCATCTTATGCAGAAATTTGCGAAAAGAAAGGAATAAATTCAAAATAATCTATAAATAATCAAAACATATATTCTGTGCACTGCGCTTTCATTTATTCCGAAAAAAGATTTGTGGTTAATAAACAAGGTACCATTGGGTGAAAACAAGGTACCATCGAGTGTAAACAAGGTACTATTGAGCGTACACAAGGTACCATTGAGTGTAAACAAGGTACCATCGAGTGTTAACAAGGTACCATTGAGTGTAAACAAGGTACCATTGAGCGTACACAAGGTAAGATTGAGCTTACACAAGGTACCATTGAGCGTACACAAGGTACCATTGAGAGTAAAAAAGGTACCATTGAGCGTACACAAGGTACCATTGAGCGAACACAAGGTACCATTGAGTGTAAGCAAGGTACCATTGAGTGTAAAGTACCATTGAGCGTACACAAGGTACCATGGAACGTACACAAGGTACCATTGAGAGTAAACAAGGTACCAGAGAGTTTGCGCTTTTTGAAACTGCTTAATGAATAACGGAAGTAAAAAATATTCAAATTCCAAATAACTACCACGAATATAACTGAATTCGTTTTAGAAAAAGGTGGACAAAAACGAAGATACAAACTGTAAGTTACATTTTAGGACATGTTGACTTCAAAAGAGATTGGTGAAATCCTTGTAAGATCAAGTTATATGTCCGTATCCTTTTGTTTTTTTATTCAAAATTTTGCAGGAAACGGGCAAAAAACCCCGTATATTTCAAAATCGTTTTTTAAAATTAATTTTCTAAGTAACGTTAATACGCTAAACATCAACAGATATTTTTATATTAATTAATAAAATCTTGGTGGGTAAAAATAGGGACTGACGGCATATGATCCTATATATCACTTTTCACAAAACAATCTTACGACTAAGACTAAAATTTCACCACTCTGTAATTTTCTATTTGATAGAAATATTTTCTGTACACACACATATATATATATATATATATAGTTGAAAATAGTTCACAGTCGATGTCACACAGGTGAAAATAATTATAAAAGAAAAAGAAAATGAAGTTTCCAAATTTCATTTAACACAAGCGCTTTCTGGATTTCATAATCCGTCTTCAGGTGTACATAAATTGAACTGATTGTTTTGCTATATATATATATATATATATATGTATATGTAATCATTGAATATTAATAGAATGTAATAGAAAAATAAGAATTTTGCAGCTTAGATATTATTTGTTGTTGATCTAAAAGGGGAAAAGTTTAAAAAAAATTATTATAGTCGTAAGAATATTTGTGAAAATGGTCACTAGTCTTTAAGCATGATTTTTTAAAATCCTAATGATCTTTCAAAATAAATATTTATATAGGCTGATGTAACTCACGAAAAAATGTAAAAAGGGGCATTATTTGTGGTTTCGAATTGAAGTAATGTTTGCAGTATAATTTATTCAAGAAAAAAAGAAAAATAAATAAAAGAAAAAAATCCGAAAATGAAAAAAACCCTCATATGATGTATATTTGATGATTAATCATTCTTTTGAATATTTGTGAAATGTTCAGAAGTACATCCTGTACTACGATTAATATATTTCGATAAATTTGATGATTAGTACCTACAGAAAGTCATGCATACAGTAAACGGGTCTGTTTTCAGTTAAATCGACAATAAAAATCAAAGTGATGAGAATAGCTGTAAAACCGATAATAACTGCAGGAAACGCCGTAAGTTGATCATAGTCAACATACGGCCACCGTCTTAATTAACCAATAATATTCATTCTTAAATTCATATTCATATAATAAACAATTACATCGAGTTGTTGGTTAATAAAAAAAATCAAGGAATATTTTGTTTATAGTAATTAGTAAAAATGCATAAAAGTTAATAAAAATTTGTCTACAGAGATTCGATAAAATGCTTACATTTTATTTATAATAAATTACCTGCTAGATATTCAAATCTTCTTTCGGATGTATAATTTATTTTCCTGTTGAGTTTTGGTAAAAAAGGTAGTTATTGATTGTCAGTTCTATAGCATCATGTTTATAGATAAAAAAAACTTAAGGAATATTAAGAACATACCTGAATGTATAAAATATTGCCTCTTTTCAATTTGATTGTATACAGATATGCTATTCTAAAATGGCGGTGTCCTTTTGTCAAAGCATAATTACACATGCATTTGGTTGGACGAAGTTACATCCTCATTTAAATATAAATGTTTTTAAGGTTTTGCGTGTTAGTGCGATCCACTGATTTGGACAATTGTCTACTAGTAATTTCATTTGATTGGGTAGTCACCATTCCGAAAATGATGATAAACTAGATGTTTAAAGACACCTAATAAGATACTGTTGCCCGTGTTTATACAGATATATAACATCATTCAATTTATTCAAGTCTCATTTTTATGAAATAAAAATTAAAAAGAAGGGAATACAATATTTCCTCAAAATATGTTATTTTCTCTCCTGGTAGTCCCACGCCTTCTTTACAACACAATTAATATGTCCCATTTCCCCGAAGAAAAAAGAGAATTGCAATTTATTTCTCTTGCAAATTAAAATTAAGGAATGAAAATGCAATTAGTATTTAAGTTTCCACTGCAAATATTTGAAACAAGGAACACATTCTTAAAAGTAAAATCGACAATTGTGTTTTACAACATGTTGCCTCTAGATAATCAGAACACATTCAAAATCGACCAGATATGCGTTTAAAATATTAAAAAAAAAGAATATAAAGCTAATTTTTTTTACAACGGGTGTCGTGTGTTGTATAGCGTAATCACAACTCTGCAATCAAATCTTGCTGTGTGCACATAATAATTCAATGATAAAAATTCTGCACCCCTCTCTCCATCTTTGCAAGACCAGCAATTGAATCGCGTGTGATTTTGTTACATATAAACAACGCGTTCATAAATAATTTAAATATGCAAGTCAAATTTTTAGATACTGGAAATACTTATCAAGCTTAAAATTATTAAACTATTAATTTTATTTTTTTAAAGCCCTTGGGTTAGACATCAACTGACCATCTCTATCTCGATTAAGTATCGTACAAGTGTTAATTAACATACATGTGCATAAACTAAAAATATCCATCTTCGTTATGTGGCTGGAAAACATATTATTTAATGAACACAATTAATAGTACCTATGCCCTGCATTAGAAATATCTTGATGTGCATATAATTATGTAATTCTGTACAGCAAATTTTCTGATAGGTCTGAAGAATACTATTAAACTCTGTGTACTCCATTCATCATTCAAAAATATATATTTTGAACATATTATTTGCTGTATTTTATTTCTTCAAATACTTAAAAACCATCATAACTATTATTTTATTTTTTGCCGATTTCGAAGCGTGTAGGATAGAGGTTAGTAAATTACATAAGATTTTGGAATTCCCGGCCCATCCCTGTTTTGAGAACTTCTCATTGTGTCAAACAACTACAGATACTATTCATTAGCACACAATGAGCACATTCCACCTCCTCCAGAATTTTCTGACTTTTGTCCTGATACGGCGTTTTATAACTCTTTCATCCATACTTACCGACAGATACAGTTTTTTGCACATGTTATATGCCTGATTATTATATATATTTGTTATATAATACAGGATTTTTGCATCCCTGATATGAACACAGGCACGAGCCCTGTATCACACAACCTGTATCACACACCCTTTATTTCACACTTTCATCAAATCCTTTATTACACCTTTCTGGTGTAACGACGAAAAGTGACCCCCGTCGAATATTGACCGGAAGTCATTTTTCTACGTAGAAAAATGACCCCGGGTCAATATTCTACGACAAGTAGGGTCATTTTTCGACTGTAGAAAAACATTCCAGACCAGTAATTCTACGACTCCACACACGTTGAAAAATGACCCCAATAGAAATTTGACCCCCTACTTTTTTATACTATAAAACCTTATATCTGTCTCTCCTTATATTTTTTCATACTTTCAAATGTAAGTAGGGGGAATTTTTTATGTACTTTAATCCTTTCCAACGTATATTTGATTGCATATCTTAATAGTAGCATTACAATCAATGTATCTGGTATGGATTTATTTTTGGCTTGCAGAATCCTAATGAAAAACTTCAAGAGTACTGTGCAACAGTATATTCAAGAAGTGGTGTGAATCAGATGTGGATGTGATAATTCCCAAGAACTTTTGGACAATTTGAAATCACAAGACTTTTCCAAAATCAACAGCTTAAACATTTACGAATTTTCAACTTTATACACAACCATTCCCCACGATAAATTAAAATACAGGATTTTTGATATCACTGACAGCTGCTTTTTCAATAAAAATGGAATTCGTAAAGAAGAAGGTATGGTTTTCAAACAAATTTTGCCCTGTGATTTTCTAAAAAATGAAACTGGTGTAAAAGTCGAAAACTCATGCTTTTTAAATAATTGAAATTCAATGCAGAAAAATCATACAAGTCATTTTTCTCACATGTGTTTTTAAATGCTAATTATGACGTCATAAAGATGTGCATTTTCCCGTATTTTCTTAAAAAGTTGCAGAAGACACCAATTTTCAATGGAGTTTTCTTTCAGATAACATTGTCCACAGGCATCGCCCACAAAGATCTTGAGATATGTGATTTGTTATTAAATTTTGCACAAAATATCAAAAAATTAAAGTGGGCGACGGCTGTGGACACTGTTTTCTAAAGGAAAATTACCCTTGAAATGTGCCATTTTGAGGCTTTTTCTGTTGAAAATAGAGAAATGCTTCACATTAATGACGTCATATTTGCAGAATGATAAACCTTAAAGCCACATTCTTTCCTGATTTATCAGAGTCATTTATTTAACTAATATTTAAGCCAGTTTCAAAACCTTTTGATGTCATTACATTTTTAGGGCGCAATAAAGCTTAAATCATACCTTCTTCTTTACTTTCCTAGTCATTGGTCATTTGCAAAATTATTTTGTTAAAACACTTTCTGATTGCACAAACAAGTACTCTGAAGTTGACATCAAAGAGATGCTTGAGTTTCTGATTGACAATATCTATGTGGTTCTTGGAGACCAGGTCTTTCAACAATCTATTGGAATTCCCATAGGTACCAATTGCGCTCCATTATCAGCGGCCCTATTTTTGTATTCATATGAAGCAGAATTTGTGCAAAATCTATGCAGGAAAAGAATAAAACACTTTCTGCGGCCTTCATCTCGACATTTAGATATATCGAAGACGTCTTGTCAATTAACAATGGTAATTTTGATTCCAACGTCGATACGATGTATTCTGGTGAGCTTGAGATAAAAGATACCACAAAGTCTGACACATTTGTTTCATACTTGGATACTTTACTTGAAAAAGACGTTAATGGTAATCTAACAACCAAGCTATATGATAAACGTGACGACTTTAACTTTTCTATCGTCAACTTCCCTTACTTATGCAGCAATATACCTTCATCACCTGCATACGGGGTTTATATAATAATCTCAGTTGATTCGATACGCAAGAGCAAGCTCTACGTATGAACAATTTCTAAAACTAGGTAAATTATTGACAAGCAAGTTGATGAAACAAGAATATCAGCAGTCTTGTTTAAAATCACCATTTTGTAAGTTCTTTGGTCGATACAATGACCTTGGCAGCAAATACAATTTATCATCGAGTCAAAGGCTGACTGACGTTTTTCATACTATTTATTGTTAGTCCTTTATTTATACATTGAATTGACGACGGATTGTTCCGTTATTTCCCGATCATGACAAGGAGGACACGGCGGGTGTGACCGGTCAGAAGGGGATGCTCACTCCTCCATCGCACCCGATCCTACCTCTGATGTTTCGGAGGTCTGTGTTTGCTCCGCTCCTATTTTGTATTGTTTTATGGACTTTGATATTGAATACTATTCGTGATCTCCATATCGTTCTTCATTGAGGAGCATAAATCTATGATTATATTTTTGGGTGGGTTTTTTTTTTTTTATCATTTTAAGGTTGGTCTTACGTTGGAAAAGTTTTTGCTGGAAAACAACAAGTTAGCCTTAGGGACCCTGGAGGTGTTTCAGTAATGCTCATTGTTTATACCTGTTTTTATAAGTTTGTTCCGAAAATAGCATGATATGTTTCTGATATCCCACAGGAGTCTGAAAAAAAAAATGGAAAAAAATTGTCCTACCCTCAACTAAAAAAACACCAGGATGGCAACGTGTTTTGGGGGGACCCATCTAAACAAATAGATCTGGGCTTGGCCAGAAAAATCTCACGACTAATTTAGTATCCGGAGCGTTTGTGTTATTTATTGAAGGTGAAAAATCCTATCTGCTTTACGACTACGGGCTGTTCCTAGCCCTTTTTCCACTTTGACAGCTCATCCTGGACTCCATGCCACTTCACCGGAAGTGTAAGAAAGAAGTTCATTAGAAAAAGATATAGATTTCATGTTAAATTTGTCAAAGACTTGTATGTTTAAAGACCCAGTTAAACTTTTAATTTGTTATAATGACATATTTTGTAGTTTTCTTTTTCTTTGTTGTTTTTATGCTGGTTATCTAAATACCCGGGTTAACTGGCAATTGTAAATGGGTATTGATGGGAACTGTGTAATAAAAGATAAAAAAGAAAAAAAAATAGATTTATAGTTCATTAATTACGGAGACTTTTAAAAAAATTTTTCTGACACCAGCGAGAAAATGACCTTTATAAAGAATAAAATGACAACTGTGGAAACTTACTGTATAAAATGTAATAAACGATTCTATGAATGCGCGTATCTTTGCTCCAATAGCCTTAGAACATTTTAATAGATATTGTTTTCCTTTAATGGGGATAAAACGATTTGTATTATTAATGTAAGGTATTGTGTAGCTTTGATTTTCTTATTTAAGCTTAAAAGCTTTCAGAAATTAACACTTCAAAGGATAAGGCTGCTTGATATTACCCGTATACACTCGCCTAACAAGAATATTCCTACCAAAACGAAAGTTTTTGCATCAAAATGACAAGGGGTCATTATTCTACGGGGTCATTTTTCTACAATGCCCACGGAGAAAAACGACCCCAAGGCCATAATTTCTACAGAAAAGTGGGTCATTTTTCTACGTAGAATATTGACCAGGGGGTCAACTTTCTACGTAGAAAAAAATGACCCCGGTCAATATTCTACGGGGGTCACTTTTCGTCGTTACACCGGAACATTTCGGTATTTTTCATATGGAGTACCTTGGATCTTTTTACTATCATATTCAATATGTTGTTCTCATTTGAACACACAAGGAGACTGACTTCACATGAGCATTAAACAACGTGATGATGTAGACTATTTCAAATATGATAAAAACAAAACATATAACAAAATCTGGCCTTCGGCCCTTGGGCTGATACTGGAGTCTCGGGTTGATATGCGGCGTGATACAGATTTTGCCATGTATTATTCTCTATAAATCACAATTAGATAAAAGTCCTAATGATAAAACACCTATTTTGTTAAAACATTTTCTTAATTTTAATATTATTCAATAAATTTTATTGAATATTATAAGTATATAATAATTAAAGGTACATATCAATAGTTGATATATATAGTCAGTGCAGTTTTATTTAATTTTTGTATTTCTGTAATTTTCTCAAGTTGATGTGAACTATATTTTATAAGCTGTTGCAATTATTTAAAATTCATTTTTAATATGTTAGTAATAAATAAGTATATTTTTGATAAGAAAATCAAGTGAAATAAAGAGCAAAGAATTTAAGATGTAAGGAAAAGAAAGAGGGCGTGTAAGACGTGGACAATCCCCCGCTCTGAGACAAAATGTTTCTCAATTTTCAAAATTCACGGAAAAGTTATATTTTTTCTAAAATCATGTTCTCAGTAATACCATCTTCAAAACATTTTATTATTTTATTTTACTGAACGACTTATCATTTGACAATCTTTTTTTTTTCAAAGTTGACAGTTAAGCATATTCAGTGGAAAATGAGTTTTCTAGAGCCATAAAAAATGAATTTTGAACATGAATGGGTCAAGTCTGAAAGAAACGTAAATGTGAAATCTATTTCATTTGTCCAAAAATGGAATATGAACCCATTCTATATGAAAATCGAACTTTTCTGAAAAAAATGTACCCGTTCATTTAAATCACATAGACAGACATCGATAACGCATATACTTTGTAGCGTAGTGGTTAACGCGGTCGGTCTTGTACCAAACCCTGCGCTATGGAGAGAGTTCGAATTACACATGAAGCTTTTTTCTTTTTGTTTTCACATCTCTTAAAATCATGAGTGAAAAAATAAATTTTTAATAAGATATGAAAACAATGAAATACAGAATTAAATGTGTAAAAGATGATATAAACCATATACATGTGATTTTGAAAGATATAGCTTTCATTAACTTTTGAGAAATGTCTTTTCTCAGAGCGGGGGATTGACATCGCCTTGTACGCCTCCATTCTTTAATCTTAGATCTTCAAGTTTATTTTAACCCTCGAAAACATATCTATTCACGAATAATCATGCTGTTAATGGTGACTTAAAAAAGACCTTTAACATGTCGAATTAAACGATGTGCACACTAGTTATAGTTGTAATGTTACCAATTTACCCGACCTTCAAGGGTAAAACAATTATAACCTTTGCTACCACTTCACCTGTTCCTTTGCAAAATGTAGCGATTTCCAAGGCATTGAAATGCAATCAATAAATCTCTAACAATCTGGACTTGTTTTTTTGAGATTTTTACATTTATTAGCAATGATCAATTAATCTTCATACACATAAGTCAGAAATATTCAGTTTTTAGCTCACCTGAGCCGAAGGCTCAAGTGAGCTTTTCTGATCACATTTTTTCCGTCGTCCGTCCGCCCGTCTGTCCGTCTGTCTGTCTGTCTGTCCGTCTGTAAACTTTTCACATTTTCGACTTCTTCTCAAGAACCACTGGGCCAATTTTGACCAAACATGGTACAAAGCATTCTTGGGTAAAGGGTAATTTAAATTGTGAAAATGAAGGGGCAAGTCCCCTCACAAGGGGAGATAATCAAGAAAAGACAAAAATAGGGTGAGGTCATTAAAAAATCTTCTTCTCAAGAACCACTGGGCAAGAAAAGCTGAAACTTATGTGGAAGCATCCTGGGGTAGTGTAGATTTTAAATTGTTCAAATCATGACCCCTGGGGGTAGGGCGGGGCCACAATAGGAAATCAAAGTTTTACATAGAAATATATAGGAAAATTCTTTGAAAATCTTCTCCTCAAGAACCACTGGGCCAGAAAAGCTGAAATTCTTATGTGCACATCAAAGCATCCTGGGGTATTGTAGATTTCAAAATGTCTAAATCATGATCAGTGGGGTACGGTGAGGTCGCAGTATGTATTAAAAGGGGGAAATCTGGTAAAGAACAGAATGGTCAAAGCTTCTCAGGTGAGCGATGTGGCCCATGGGCCTCTTGTTTTTAAAACATCTCTTTCTAGAATTTTCAATTATATAGAGATACCAGTCTTATATGCGTCTGATATTTAGAAATATTTAATAAATCATGAATCAAGAAACTATTGCGCATGAAACGGTAATAAGGAATAAAAGTGAAAGTAAATAATAAATAAATAATTCACATCATAATCAATATATTTAAAGACATATTAAAAATATTGTTTTTATCACGTATGTTATGAATTATAGATTATTATTTTCATAACTCCACTGAAAATAATAACAAACTCATGTCATGAGTGAAATCATATCTCACATTGTGTTACTTTGTTATTTTTATATCTTTTATTATGATTATAATTACTTCATGTGTCATTGTATCTTTATTTCATAATTTAATTGCTTGCTGATTGACTTTGTTACTTTAATGTAATAATTGCTTTAATTTGAATGCTCCGAGGAATTATTGCGTGAAACACTACTCAGACTATCACCTCTGAAAAAAGTATAATTATTATTATTGTAGATCATGCTATTTATCAAGAAGGAAACACTTTGAGCCACTGTTAGTAGGTTCGCCGCATGGGGACTCTAATCACATTTATAAGAAAGTTGTTTTAAATAACAAAAATAGATTTTTTTCGGCATACGTGTGTCTTTGCTCATATTAAAGGTTCCATGTACGCAAATGAGTAAGGTTAAAAGGATTATAAAATGTTTAATTATTCGAAAGTCGGTGAAGTAAATGGGAAAAACCAGAAAATACCAAGGCTTTGTCATTCAACATAAGATATAATGAAAAAAAAACCCAAGGACATTGAATTGATCTCTGTTCGCACCTGACACCACCTCTGATGTTTTGGAGGTCCTTGTCTGCTCTGCTCTAATTTTGTATTCTTAAATGGACTTTTGAGTTTGAATACTGTACGTTATCTAAATCTTTCTCATTGGATACAGTGTCAAAAACAAACAAAAGACCA
>NW_026919304.1:0-15239 GCF_032062105.1 Saccostrea cuccullata
ACTTTAAAAACCATCACATACATTTAATGCCACCAGATTTTCAGAATATACCAGTATGTTTTCCCAGTGCAGTCTACCTACATAAAACTCGGATGTCTGAAAACACCAAAAAACACTTTCATCCTCTAAATCATCACCCTCTTCATATAGTGTTTGTAAAAGCAACGCTTTTGAACATTTGCAAATATCTTTAAGCTTGATCTTAACGTCATTAGTAGAACCTGTCTATTATACCCCACTTGAAAAGCGGGAGGGTATAGAGTAATCGTTAATTCCGTCTGTCCGTCCGTCTGTTACGCTTTTGGGAACCCTTCTCTTATCTGCAACTCCTCTCATACCAATATAGGAAATTTAATGAAACTTTCACAGAATCTTTATTACATATTGCCATTGTGCACCTCCTATTTTACTTTTTGATCCGACATATATTTTGAATTTTCCAGAGCAAAACCTGGATACTGCCATTATATTCATATGGGAGGCGGGGGTATTATTTAGTGAGCTCATTGCTCACAGTACCCTAGTTTTGTTCACTGTTGATTTATAGACTGTATGAATTGGGTGATCTTTTTAGGTACACTTGTTTCAGTTCTGATAACAATCTTATCTACCTTCATAGAAATTGACTCATTTCTGGCTTATCCCAGACACACTCAACATTTTTCCCACTTTATACCTCTATCTTTGTGTCGATAACAAAAGCCATTTACCAGATTTTTTAGTTCCAGACACATAATTTAGCTAATATAGAATAGAAAATGCCATCGCTTAATAACGTGGCGGTTTGTTTATCTCCAGTGCCTGAAATCTCTTTAAATCTCATTAAATCACGCATTTTCGCTTTCCTTCCCTAATTTGACAGAATTTTTATTGCAGGATATCTGAAGTACTTATCAATAAATCAGGATCCGGACGGAAATTGTCCACAGGAATTCATGCTGACCTCGGGGCAGGGCCTCGGCCTCTCTTTTGTATTGTTTAATTGACTTTTGAGTTTGAAAACTGTTTGTTCCCTTTATCCAATTCATTTCACCAGAAAGACCGGTCTCCAAGACAAGAGTGGTTTTTAAACCCACGACGTAGGGATGAACTCTGCAACTTAAAAGCAGACGCTCTTGTTGTATCACTGCGTCAAGCAGGCGTCTCAAATATCTTGTCAAAGGTCAAGATAGGGTAATGACAAAATCTGGCCCCATATTTTATTTGGTATGTATCTCTTTAGAATTAAATTTCATGAAAGAGAAACTAGAGATGGCTTAGAAGAAAAGGAATTTGAGAAATGGGAAATGAATATGACATTTGACCGAATGTTAATGGTCAAAGGTCATGATTTATAATGCATTTACATCATGGCTGTACACTTATACTTTTTAAAGTTATGAGGGTAAAGAGTAAGTACAAAGACATTGAAGGTTGAGGGGTTGATAGATTCAAGGTCAAAGTTCAAGGTCATTTTCGTGTGTGTTTTTTTTTAATTTTCAAAGCCATTTTTTGTTTCTATTTCATGATATTTAATCATATGCTTTATACGACAGGTTTTCCCCTTCAATATGAGAAATATGGTGTATAAATTGTATATTAGCACTTCTCGGTAAAATCGTTCAAAAGCCAAGGTCAAGGGTCACGAGTTTGGTAACCAAGGCAATTTTCAAACGACATAGTGCCAAGCAATAAATGTGCAAAAGGGTGAAGGCGTACAAGGGGAGGACAATCTTCCGCTCTGAGAAAAGACATTTCTCAATTTTAAAAGTTCATGAACATTTTTAAATAATAACTTTTTCCAAATAATATGGTTAATATCACTATTTACACATCTCACATTGTATTTTTATGCTTTCAATATTCTATTAATAATTTATTTTTCACTCAAGTTTTAAGATATGTAAAAAGATGAAAGAAAAGGCTTTACGTATTATTCGAACTCTCTCAGTTTTTGGCTTAAGATCGAACGCGTTAACCATTATACGCTATAGGAAAAATATGTGTTATTCTTTTTTGTAAGTGTGGTTTAAATGAACGGGTTTGTTAAAGCGTACAATTTTTCTCAGAAATGTTCGAAATTCATATAGAATAGGTTCAGATTCCAATTTTTGGACAAATGAAGTAGATTTCACATTTACGTTTCTTTCATTTGGGTGTTAACGAAGAATGGAGACTTGACCAGTTCAGGTTCAAAATTCATTTTTATGGATCTAATAAACCTATTTTCCAATAAATATGCTTAACTGTCAACTTTGAAAAAAAAGATTGTCAAATTAATGATAAATGGTTCAGTAAAACAAAATAATAAAATATTTTGAATATGACATTACTGAAAACATGATTTTCTTCTTTAAAAACAAAAAAAAACTTTTCCGTGAATTTTGAAAACTGAGAGAAACATATCTCAAATTCAGGAATTGTCTACGCCTTGTATGCCCTCTTTCTTTGAAGTCCATATCTCTTACAGTCCTTGAGATGTAGATGAATGGACAGCAAGACGTACAGACAGAAAGGTGCCAGATAAAGTTATCCCGGTGCCAATCTGCTCCGCAGGCGACATTAAATCCCATTTATTTGAAAAGAAAGAGAGTCAGAACCCATTCGGTGCAAAAGTAATACTCTTCTTTAAAATCATCTTTTTAAGTGACTGTTAGTACATGTAAGAATAGTTATGTAGATTGTACTTAGACTTTTTATTGACTTATTCGTAGCACTTAACAAGATGAACTTAAAACCCAAGTAAAATTAATGTATTTTGGGTATAAAATAAAAACAAAAACCATGTCTGACGGTTATTATTTTTATTTTGTTAGATTTATTTCTTGATTTCTCTTAAATAAAAGAAAAAAAAATAAAGAAATTAAGATAAAATTGTACTATTCTAAGTAATTGTATTTTTATAATTGAAATAAATGCATTTATAAACCTCAGATAATAAAGTGTTGGAAATATAATTAAAAAAGGGAATTTTAACGAATTTTGACAAAAATTACATGAACATTGAAGAATAAATTGTGTAACTTCATATGTAAGTGATATAAAAATACTTACATTTCTACGATTTCATTGCTCCTTTTTCTGCCCTTAATTGAGAGGCCAGCATTGAACACTTTCTTGGGGAATAGCTCCTCCAAGTGAGTATTAGAAATGGTCAATAACTCGTCACCCACTTCTACAAGGTTGCTGGAAAAAAAATATTATATATATAAGATGACTCGTATTAAAACTTTACACAAAATAAGAGTCAGAACACGATTTTTGCGAGGAACCATTAATGTAAGCTTATCATTTGAAAAATAAAACAAAAATATTTTCCCGTTAACTTAAATGGTGGTTAAGATTGAAAGGGTACATTGTATTTCTTTTGTTCTGTTATATTCATCCTATAGACATGATAGAATATGATTGTGCCTATAATAAGAATAACAATGCAATTGACAGAAAATAAACACCATCCGCTATTTATTCTCCTTATTGTTACGAGTACATGACATTTTATATAGCGTAATTAGGAAATATCCCTTTTTTAGATGCATTTCTAAGTTTTCGAATAGGGTTCGGGATCTCACTTAATCTGATTCTTTCAATTTATGTTCAGAAACATCTCCGGAATGAAGTAACGGACACTTCATTGCAACTTATTTTCAGTTGTTATATATTTTTTTGTTATCATGCATGCTAGAGATATATCAAATATATGTATCTGTTGAGTCTGTTCTATCCCTATTGTTATTATATTTACACATGTTTATATTCAGCAGTCAAATATCCCAACAAGTTAACTGAGGGGATCCTATGAATATTATATTACTATGATTATGAGTTGTGGAAATAACGTTACACTAGAGAGTAAAATATTCTAAAATTAAGCGTTTCGAAAATTAGAGACTAGTGAATTTAGCGAGAGTTACTTCCCGTTGGCCGCCAGACAGGAGGTCGACTAGTATGAGATTTCCCTCTTTTAGTCTTTGTCTTTAAAAGGCTATCTTACCAAGTTTAAAAGGATGTAGCAGCAATGTTTGGTGTAAAAACTTTTATTAAACATTTTTTTAATAAAGGAGGCTTCCAAAAGTTTATATATGTCAGAAAAATAATGATCCCTACTTCAATTAAAAATTTAAATTGGTTGAACAATGAAGGAATATGAGCATTTAGACCCAGTATGGCGCACGGGAAATAACTCTTGATAAATTCTGGCCTATTGAAAACTATCATATTTTATGCTATGAATGTTATTAACTTTAAAAAAAATGATGCATAAGGTTAAAGTTTGATACATACAAAGTCACAGAAAACAGACAGACATTTCAAAAACGATACGCATCTCTATTAAACACTGATACCTTTCAAATGAAACAGAGTTCACAACCCCTTCATATTTCACTAGAGCTTCTTCCTCTACACATGAATCTAAAATTATTTTACACGTTTTGTTTCTTCCTTAAGATATTTGTAGTTAACAATTACATTGTGAGAACCATACACTGTGGAGATTTAGTGTTTACTTTATATGATGATCATAAAATTAAGTTAAAGCATGATTGATTGATTGATTGAATACTGTTTAACGTCATAAAGTACAATTAGTAAAATCACATGTTCTTAAATTAAGAACTAATATCATTTTGAATTACCTCAAATTTTGTTGATAATATTGAATTGTAGCTGCGTTGACAAATAAAGTCATTTGTTGCCTGATACAGATCACCCTTGTACTGTCTTACCAACTGAGATCTCAGGCCGCTCTGTAACTACACCCAAAGGGTTAGCAGAGCAGTGCGGCCACCAAATCCCAGTTGGACTTCTCTTCTCATAATGAGAGAGGTTGTTGACATCTCTCCAATCTGAAATAATTAAAAAGATACGAGGCTTGTCCAAAAAGTTCGTGGACATTGACGTTTTTGTCAAAATAAATGGTTCTCTATGCATCTATTGTATATCAAAATATTTCTTATGAAAAACCAATTCAGAATGGTTCAATTCGTATTGATGAAACTTAATATTTTTTGTAAAAATCGACGTCTTTAAAGATCGCTGATTGTACGCAAGAACCAGTCTGACGTTAAGCTAATTTCATTATAACGTCAACATTTGAATTTTGACTTACAATAAAGCGCATTGAAGTGGTAAAATTTTCCGTTTGGATGGAACGTTTTGAGCTATCTTAAGACACGCCCATTTCTTTAGAAAGGAAAACATCGGTCAAATGATTCAATCGAATACCTGTAGAACAGGTATTCGATAAATATAGTAGCCAATCAAATTGACGGTCTGCATAAACATCGAGTAAGCACGTGTTCGACCGATACACGTTTTATGCTAACTCCAATAAACATGAAAAATCATAATTATGTACAAAATCGTTGCAATGCGTGTTTTACAAAAGCGGGGACTCTCTATATAGTTTTTTTCTCATTTAAAAATCTTCAATTTAGTGTAACTCATGTTGTTTGTCGCGGAAAGTGGGTCCTAAAACACTACGACGAATATTTCTTTCTCGTTTCTAAAGAAATGGGCGTTTCGTTATGTTATAATTGACGGTCAAAGCATGACTCAGAACGTTTTATCCAAATGGAAAATTTTACCATTTCAATGCGCTTCATTGTAACACATATTCATGGACACACACTTCATTTCTTTTTTAAGGTGCAACGCACCTCCAAGTGTTAGCAAAAATATTTAAGTATAGATTATAATTTTTTTTAATTTTTAAAATTCAAAGCAATGCACATAAATTTGCGAGCGTCATCTAATTAAACAGCTTGTATACACAAACTGCACAGCCCAGTCCGTCGCTGCGCAAGATTTATAACAACGTCATGAATAGAAATCTCCATTTTCAATAAATTATATGTGTTTTTAAATTCGTGTACTGTGTCGAATTTGTACACACCGTTGTAAAATCGTATATACCAATCTGAAATTGATACACTAGGTATATTTCAATAAGTTTGAGTTGTTTAAACAAATATTTTGTCTCTTACGCCATTTCAACTATATTAAAACTTATTTTTTGATCGGACGCTGCCCCGTGTGGACGGCCGACGTCGCTTATTTTGTCGAGTTTTGACACATATTTGTTAGGGTTTTTGTTTAGTATTTGTATTGTCTATATAGTAAGCGATACTTAAGATATCGTAAAATGATTTTTACTTGTGTTACATAAAAAGAAATATTTTGATATACAATAGATGCATATATTATCATTTATTTTCACAAAAACGTCATTGTCCACGAACTTTTTGGACAACACTCGTATATATTACAGGTGGATATCAAGGAAGTTAAATTTGAGGAGGCCCTCCTTTATTGGCAAGACTTTTTTATGCAGTTGATGGAAATGTCAAGTTTGGTGACTTAAGAAAGGGGAGGGTGATTACCACATGAAATTCAGACATTATTGAATAATATCTTAGCCATCTTGAAAAAATCGTACTTTTGCAGATTTTATTGACAGTAAAAAGTATAAACCTTTAAAATCTCCACTGGGCCCAATGAAAATCTGATGTTATTTGCTAAGCTGAAGGCTGCACTAAAAGACTTGAGTGGCGGATTATAAAATGCTTCAACGTTTTTGTCTCCTCTTCTTGAAGGTTGAAGGATGTTTCAATGATCTATTATAATTAAATCATATGGTGATAAAGCCAATTTATAATTTATATCAATTGTTTGTGTGTTTGTGTTTATTACGTTAGATATGTATGGATATTGTCCAACACATGTATAAATACATTACATACTATGAGTCAGTTTAAGCAAAGTCTTCGGAGTATGCTGTTTTAAGAATCTTATACTTTTGTCCTGTTTTTAGTTTTGCTGCCATGTTGTGCTTAAAAGTTGAGAGGGTTTTAATTTCTCAGTCTGCAAGGACGGAGAAAAAATACTTCACGGTCTTTCCCGAGGGAGAATATCTAGATTTAATGGGCCTAGTATCCCCACTCTCTAGTACTAATATCTTGATGTTCTTAAAAAAATAATACATTAGTTACTATTCTATATATTACTCATATCTGTGCTTATCCATTTAGTACTTAAATATTGATATAATACATGTACATGAATTTGTTTGAAAGATTGCATGAAAACATAGGTCTCTTTCATAGTTCCATGAAAAATTTAGCACACTTGATATTCATGGAAGTAAAATCATATAAAACGAATGAGTAACTTTAAATGTTTACCAATAATTTATTTTTAGCTCATCTGAGCCAAAGGCTTAAGTGAGCTTTTCTGATATTTTGTCCGTCCATCTGTCCGTCCGTCCGTCTGTCCGTAAACTTTCACATTTTCAACTTCTTCACAAGAACCAATGGGCCAATATTAACCAAACTTGGTACAAGCATCCTTAAGTGAAGGGGAGTTTGAATTGTTAAAATGAAGGGCCAAGTCCCCTTACAAGGGGAGATAATCAAGAAAAGACAAAATAGGGTTGGGTCATTAAAAAATCTTTTTCTCAAGAACCACTGAGTCAGGAAAGCTGAAACGTATGTGGAAGCATCCTTGCTTAGTTTAAATATTAAATTATTAATATCATGATCCCCGGGGTTTGGGTATGGCCACAATAGGGAATCCAAGTTTTACATAAAAATTTATTGCGTGACGTCAAAACTCCGCCCAAAACTATTCATATTCCATTATTTTTAATTCCATTTTAACTGGCGACCCCCCTTATGTTATAAAATGACCCTTCCTCAGAGTTGTCCTCAGTGTGTTCCAGGTGTTGAAGCATGTCAGAAACCAGGAAGAGTGGCAGGAGCTATCGCGAGAGACACACTGATGACATACTCTCTATAACCCGGCAACCTTTGGAAATTTTCCCAACTGATTTCAAGGCCTGATAATGAAATTTATGAATAGTGTAGGCAAAACAACCTGCTGGCAACGTCTTTTGCATGCAATGTAGAAAACTGTGATGGGTACATGACACTTGCCTCTTTATCACGTGCTCCCGGTGGAGCCATTTTTCGATGCTCACTGAATAGGCTCCACACCAAGTCTTCCAGAGGCTATTCATTTTTTGATAGAAGCAACCTGGTGCTGCAGGACATTTTGCTTATAAAATGTGACTTGGAGAAAAATAGTTTGGCTAAGGATTCCCACTTTTCTGGCATGTCGTACACAACAACTGCTGAGAATTTGGCGTCTTTTATTAGGGAAATATTCAAGGGAGTATTTTCACAACACCCCCCGCCTTTGCAAATTTCACAAGGGTAACCCAAATCGTGGTTTAAAGGTGAGTTTACTCCCTTTCAACTATTCAGTTCCAGCATTATCTTTAAAGTTCTTACAAGTGTAAAGTGTAAAGTATGCATTTTCCATTCTAGACAGACATTGTTACAGCAGGAGTTTTTGTTATTTTTTCAGATATGGATATTTGGCATGGCTGAGCGGGAAACCAACAAAAGCATCTTGTATCCTCTCTCAGATAGAAGTGAGGACATCACCTGCCAATAATCAACAGACACGTAGAGAAAGGTCCCACTATTTACAGTGACGGTTAGTCAGCACACTGCCCTCTCAATGACATTGGTTACAATCACTTTACTGTCCTCCACAAATATTCGTTCAAAAAGATCTATGTCAACAAGGAAACGAACCAAGAGGTACCAGTCCACACGAACAGAATAGAGGGAGCATGGAAGCATGCTAAAGATCACTTTAGACGGATGGCTGGAACCAAAATCACACAGTTCGAGGGTCATCTAGCCGAAATTATGTGGAGGGCTGATATGAAGTCCAACATCTACAATGGCTTCTTTGATGTACTGAAGTCCATCTACACCCTGGATGCACCACCAAAATACAGAATTACACAACACCACTGTTAGTGTACGTGGACAGGGTTGGCAGAGGCATCCGAATCACTAGTTAATTCCTGGGAAATTAAGCCTGATTTGTTTTGTAATAGGCATATTTCTACATATCTGAAACATTCTGTTTTCACTATTCCTTGCACCGTTTTCTTCTGGTTTTAGCTAACACAGGTACAGAGACGACTCATCTCAGGAGGAAGATGTGCCCTCTTCAGTGCTGATTGGATGGATGTTCTGCCTCAGCCTTCTCTGACTTCATACCACCTAACAGGGAGTTGTCTTAATTTGATCTAGAGGGAGATACGTGCAAGACAATCGGACAGCTTTGATGCTCTTATGCATGATTTGCTTTCTGGTGACTAAGGGGACAAAACCCTCATAGAAGGTGAAGCTTGCGATTATTCTCATATGAGAACATACATAGTAATACAACTCTAAAATCATACTACTTGTGAACGGTGGTGTATGAAAAAGGGACAAACAGAGCCAGTGTAAACAGATGAGAAAATATACTTCTTAATTTTATTAATTTGTTATCCTGCCTTACAATCGAGTTACATATTGTGAAATAATTCTTTGATTGATTGGTTGTATATTGTTTAACGTCCCTCTCGATAATAACCTTGTTCTGACAGTGCTGAATAAAGTTCTTGGAAATTTAGAAGAAAAGGATGAGAAAGCCCACAAATAATTCCCTGGGATTATTATCTTGCTTGCTGCAGAAAATTTAGAGGCATATCTTTATCTGTCACATGAAGATTAATTAACACCTTTGTCTGCAAATGATGTTTGTTTAGAAGTTGAGGTCAACCCTGGGTGTTATTTGCATTCACTGAAGGCTTGCATTTCATAGAAGACCTGCTTAATTTTTTTTCAAAATACACATAATCATTTAATACAATTTTTAAAAAGACATGAAGTTTTCCCTGTTTTATGTAAATACAAGGTTACTTATATAGGGTTTGTGGACATTCAGGAATTATTTTTAAATTTTAAAAATACATTTGTTACTTATAACCTTCATATATCTTTTTTTAAATGTAACGAAGTAAAATTCTCATTTTATGAGCTGCATCCTTATATTTTACCCCTCAGCGGGGCCCTTGCTGACTGGTCAGTTTTCTAGTTTTCTCGCCTTTGGGAAGAAGGTGCAGTTTCTTGCCGTGACGTCATGTCTCCCGTCGGAGAAATCTGACAAGTAATTACACATTTCGGGAAAAATGAATCAAATATAATTCTTTTTCTACCATATTTAATGTATGCTAGATAGAAATGTTTTCTAATATTTAAAAAAGCAAGGAATTTAAATTGACGTATTTTATAACATAGCTAGCTAATTGCTTAGATAATACATTCATTTACTTCATACATTTGTTAACACTATTGAACTTAAAAAATGTTCATAATCTCCATATATTTTATATGAAAAAAAGTTCTTAAATCATTTTGGTCATTTTCACATAGGTTTTAGAACCTTCTTCAGCTGTCGAAGGGTTTAGGTAATATTTAAGTTTCTCGGATTGTTTGTATTAAGAAGAGGTATCTTTAAAACTGGGGAGTGGCTTCTGGTAGGTTGAGGGTATTTTCTGTCAAATTCTTCTGCCTTTTTGATTCCGTGTTCAATGATCTCCATAGGATAAATTAATTTAGAAAGAAACGCTTGCAATTCACTTTGACATACAGATTCTTCTTACTATAAGGAATTAAGCGTTTTGTGTGGTTTGGGTTACGTAGCAATGGCCGATAAATCTCGATACTCCGAAATTCGAGAAAGATAGAACTACCGGGATATACATTGCATTAGATGCATTTGACACGTACTATCGTCCCAAGAAAAATGAAACTGTCGAACGATTCAACTCAATACTTGCATGCACGAGGCAGGTGAGACAATTGATACTTAAGTCACAGAGGTAGAGATTCTCTCATCAGTTATACATATACATCAAAGTATGTCAATGTCATCTAACCATAAGCATCAAAGTATGTCAATGTATTCTAACCATATACATCATAGTATGGCAATGTAATCTAACCATATACATCATAGTATGGCAATGTAATCTAACCATATACAAAGTATGTCAATGTAATCTAACCATATACAACATAGTATTCAATGTTATCTAATCATATGCATCGTAGTATCAAGAATGGACAGATGATGTGTTCTCCTTTCATAAAGATACAATTATGTAGATTGCAAGCAAATTTTGCAAATGTTCTGATGTCAAAATGCTATAACTCAAGACCCTATGACAGTTTTCAGGTTCGGCCTTTTGTTTTATTATTTTATTTTTAATCGAAACTTGTCTATATTGAAATTACAACATTGCTTCTAATTAAGTTTTTCAACAACTTCATGAATAAATTCAATTTAATTAAATGTATATTTTTAGATTGCCGAGTAGAAAGTGAAATATTTAAAAAACGAAAAGCACGGAAGCTCATAATGGCATTTAAGTAACATAAGAAAGAGGAAAACAAGTATGGACATTCAAAACATCAAAAGTGTCACATATACAATATAATTAGGAGAAATACGTTCATTTTAAAACATCATAAGTATTATCAGGTGTTACTAAGACAATAAAATCAGAAGAAATACGTACATCTTAAACATCATAAGTATATTACATATGATGTCTAAGATGTACGTGTTTCTTCTGATTTATTCTTAGTTAGACCTGATATAACTTATGATGTTAAAAATTACGTATTTCTTTTTGATTGTATTGAGTTAGTGACACCTGATATTACTTATGATGTTTTAAGATGTATGTAATTTTCCTAATTGTATTGTCTTGGTGAAACCTTTGATGTTTTAGATATCAATACTTGTTCTCCCCCTAATTGTATTATCTAAATGCCATTATAAGCCTTCCTGCTTTTTGTTTTCAAATATTTCACTCTCTACTCGGCGATCAAAAAATACATTTTAATTAAATTGAATTTATTCATGAAGTTTTAAAAATGATTAATTAGAGGCAATGTTGTATAGAATATAGACAAGTTCCAATTTAAAAAAAAATAATTAAACAAAAGACCGAACCTGTAAATTGACATAAGGTCTTGATTTATAGCATTTTGACATCACAACAGGATGCTAATTTTGCTTGCAATCTACGTAATTAAATTTTTATAAAAGGGGAACACGTCATCTGTCCATTCCTTTTGCCTATTTCACTGAAGGGTGTCTTCAAATAATTCTTTGTTGTGTTAATTTGATAACAAATAGCAAAAGATGAGGAATATGATTGATTTTTTTTCTGTATTCTGTTTGATAAGACAAATATTCAGCTTCACGAAAAAGTCACAAAACTAAGAGCACAAGCAGAAACGAGAGTGTCTTAAATGAATTACATGGATATAACGAAAAATACTAGTATTCAAACTCAACAGTCATGAAAATTGTAAGGAATGGGAGCAGAGCAAATCATTTTGTTTGAAAAAAAAAAGATAACATTAACAAATCGCATTTTTTAAAACACATATATGATACACTAAAATAAAAAAAAATTAAATATTAACACTGGGTATTCAAATTCATACAAATTTCAGCAAATCTAGCATTAAGTGGAGTGACGACTGACGTTTTCAACTAATTGTTGAATCATTATTTATTCGTTGATTTACTATCTTCATTTTGATCATCATAAGGAACAAAAGGCGAGTGATACTCTCAAAGGAAGGCTTTCTTATTCAGGGCACCATCCAAGTTCTGATGGATTAGGGTCTTTGTTTCATAATCAATTTGCTGACTGACGCCTTTCATATTTTTTGTTAATCCATTATTTAAACATTGAATCGACGACGTATTTTTTCGTAATTTCGTGATCATGACAAGGCGCACACGGCTGGTGTGACCGGTCAGCAGGGGAGGTTCACTCCTTCATGGCAACTGATCCCACCTCTTATGTTTCAGAGGTTTGTGTTTGCCCTGCTTCTATTATGTAATATTTTATGGACTTTATCTTGAATACTAGTACTGTTTGTTGCCTCCTTCTGTTTCATTGCATTCATGGTGAAAGTTCCACAACGTTAAATCTTTATTTTCATAATATATTTCCACAAAATTACACGAGACTTTTTTTAACTTAAGATCCACTGCCAAAAGTCCTGCTCATAAGAATTAGGTTTAGGGAGTGGAAATATGCTGTTAAATCAATGAGTCCAATAGCTGCTTAAGTGAAGATTATATAAATTTTGTTATTGATACGATAATTTTGTCAAGAAAATGAGTTAATGCTTAATTGCTATGTTAACTGACATTTTATACAAATTGAGGGGCCATTTTCTCACTTTAATTTGTCTGCTTTCGGTTCGCTCGATCATGAAAAGGAGCTCACGGCAGGATTGACCGTAGGATGGGAATACGTAATCCTCCATATTTTTTGTGAAATACTAGTTCTCGGAATGACGTCATGCTTCTATGTACCAAATATGTCTTGCAGTTTTTACCAAGTAGTTTTGTTTCTATGTGCAGTTTAAGCACTATTTCAACAAACTCAAAGAATATAGCGTCTGATTTTTAAAGGTAAAATAATGAATGAGAGATTCATGTGGAATTTTAGATAATCACCAATTTGGGTTTCATTTTAATAAAAATCATGGTATTATAAAACTAGGTGAAAAAACAGCACACTTTTCATTTATATATTTTAAATGGCAATTTCAAAATATACGACAATTCTCATTACCATCAAAATAAGCGATACTTAAACAGTAAAATATAGATACGTAGCAGTTAGCCAATCGCTTTTCAGGCATTGATTAAGGTACCATATATTTATTTGGCTGTTAAAAGACCATTTACCAGAATTTCACAGATTCACAAGAACGCAGAAATTTTAATCTTAATCAAGTAAAGAAAAAAAAAATGAGCAGTCAGTGTGTTATTTCCTTAATGGTCGCCTTCTTGGCTTTATCTAAAGCACATTATTTTTCAGAAATATACTGCAAAACTTGAGTTAAATGACAAAATATCAAACTACGAACTTTTAGGAGAAAAAAATTCTCACTCTTTGACCGAGTGCGCCGGATAGTCAAGGAGAGTGCGTCTTATTTGGTTTTAACCCTGGAAGGAAGAAATGTCGTACCCACAAGAAAAGAGTAATGTCTTGATGTCTGGCGAGGCTGGTTGGAGATACTACTCTGATAACGGTATGTTTATATATTTTTTTTTTGTTTGCTTCTTTTTTCTTAGGTTCCTCTCGAAAAACACGATTTATTCCTTTGACATTTCTTTGTAAGTGGTATAAATGTATTTTCAACATAAATAGTAAAAATATCCATTTAAGCTTTATGACAAAGATCATTCTAAGCCATTAGAAAATTATAACTTGCAATTAACTAAAAAATCAACAAAAAACTCACCTTAAACTAGTTCTCGAAATTGATATCTTATGAACAGCTGTCCTGAAATCTGAGATGCGAATCCTGTGCCATGGAGCAGTAAACATCCTCTATCGATCGGCCATTTCCACCCTGTCCCCTGTCCCGATCTGAAAAACGAAAAGTTCAGCAATTCATTGTGAACATATAAGCCTTATAATCTGTTAAAGACGACAGTCTGAATTTGATAGGATAGACTGTGTTGGAAAACATGGTTATGTATCGACCTTAGAATTTACAAAATGTTATATTTCAAATACATAATATTATACAAAAAAAAGAAGATATGATGATTTTACTAGATTGTGTACATCTTTTTATTATCCAAATGGTTTATCGTCTGATTTACAAATGCATTCCTGATTAACATTTCTTTCACACGAGTCCCGTAGGATTGGGTTAGAATAGGTACTCAGTACCGCCTTGCTTGTCGTAAAAGGCGACTAAATGGGGCGGTCCTTTGGATGAGACCGTATAAACCGAGGCCCCGTGTCACAGCAGGTGTGGCACGATAAAGATCCCTCCCTGCTCAAAGGCCGTAAGTGCCGTGCATAGTAAAATTTGCTGCCCTTCACCGGCAATGGTGATGTCTCCATATCAGTGAAATATTCTGGAGAGGGATGTTAAACAGTACGCAGCACAGTTAAGGTTACATAAAGGAGGCGGAGCCTAATTTGTACGGGAAAACTTTACTATGACATCATTCACAATATACGTCATACAACATACCACAAAATGAGTTTATTTGCTAATTTAACCAGTAAGAATTCATCAAACTACATAAAAATTTACTACAGCGTGTTGTTTTGTCGTTAGTTAAATCCCACATAACAAGTTATGAACAAGTCACTGATCGCAATTCACTTGTCAATATGACGTCATTTCTTACAACGTGAGGTAGTTATTGAGTGAGAGACAGATCAAGTAGTATTTCCTCAACAAAATATGCATTCTCTAATCATAGACCTAAAACGAAGGGACCGCACTATGACGTCACAATAGATATCACTATACATCTCCCCCCTTGCAGCGCCCTACCGGGAAAAAAAG
>NW_026919305.1:0-15474 GCF_032062105.1 Saccostrea cuccullata
TGTGACTTCAAAACAGGAATCAATAGAAAAATGATCTTTGACACTCAACAAAATAAAAACTGATGCACAGAATTATGTATCTTAGTGTAGTCTACTTGTGTGCCAAGTTATATTAAAATCGGACCAAAACTAAAGGAGGGGTAGCATTTGAAAGAATTTCACAGAAATTTCTATTTTTAGCAACCATGGCAACACCGTTCATCAAAATCAAAAACCGATGCACAGAATTATGTATCTTAGTGTAGTCTACTTGTGTGCCACATTATATTGAAATCAGAACAAAACTGGTGGACGAGTAGTATTTAAAATAAAATTTCACAGAAATTTCTATTTGTAGTAACCATGGCAACACCGTTCATCGAAATCAAAAACCGATGCATAGAATTATGTATCTTAGTATAGTCTACTTGTGTGCCAAGTTATATTGAAATCGGACCAAAACTGTGAAAGGAGTAGCATTTTGAAAGAAGTTCACAGAAATTTCTATTTTTAGTAACCATGGCAACACCGTTCATCGAAATCAAAAACCGATGCATAGAATTATGTATCTTAGTGTAGTCTACTTGTGTGCCAAGTTATATTGAAATCAGAACAAAACTGTAAGAGGAGTAGCATTTTGAAAGAAATTCACAGAAATTTCTATTTATAGTAACCATGGCAACACCATACAAGGAAATCAAAACCGATGCACAGAATTATGTATCTTAGTGTAGTCTACTTGTGTGCCAAGTTATATTGAAATCGGACCAAAATTGTAAGAGGAGTAGCATTTTGAAAGAAGTTCACAGAAATTTCTATTTTTAGTAACCATGGCAACACCGTTCATCGAAATCAAAAACCGATGCATAGAATTATGTATCTTAGTGTAGTCTACTTGTGTGCCAAGTTATATTGAAATTGGACCAAAACTCTAATAGGAGTAGCATTTTGAAAAATTGTTTACAGACAGACAGACGGACAGACAGCTAGACGGACGGACGACGGACGCATTACTATCGCATAAGCTCTTCTGGTCTCTGACCAGTAGAGCTAAAAAACTGCAAAAAGGTCTTTCAGTACTTAAGGTACTTTGATTTTCATGACCAATCTTGTTCTTATGCATTTTGGCACTCATAAGAGCTACACGTGTATCATAGACAAACCAACGGACGAACGAACACCGTACTGTTATAAACTTCACTGTGTTTATGTTCTGGCACAATTGTGATGGTGTTATAAAAATGTAATGAACTAAATTAGTACCACATTAAACGTAAAGTCGTTGATTTTTACAGTAATACTATCGAGATTTGTCAGCAGAAAGATTATTCAACTACAGGAATTATTCAGCAATCGATTGATTGATTATATGTTGTTTAATGTCCCTCTCGAGAATTTTTCACATGGAGAAGCCTCCACTCGCCGGTGGAGACTGCAAAATGTTGTCCTATAATTTGGCTCTAATCGCCATTGAGCAGTGAGGAATCTTTTTGAGTCAGACTGGTACCATCTGACACAGGTGACACACGGCTCGATTTAAACGATCTCATCTGACGGACCGGTCTCCACGTCCCACAACTGAAGTCCATAATACAGATATATGATGCTCTAGCCATGTTTTTATTTTATTTTTCATTTCTCAAATTTGTTGCATCAGATTTTCTTAAAGATCATACTTAATAAAATCATTTCGAACAACTTTATTGCAATGCATACAGCGTCCGGTGATTTTGATTGACAGGTCAATACATGTGCACTTAGTGTAATACTTCTTAAGCAGAAAAAATATACAGAGAGTGACTATGACGGACTATGAAATCAGAAAATATTTAATAAAGAATGGGTACAACTGATATAGAACTGATTTTTTGTCTATGTAAATGGATAGGATAATCAGGATTAAAAGGGAATCTCTCTCTCTCTCTCTCTCTCTCTCTCTCTCTCTCTCTCTCTCTCTCTCTCTCTCTCTCTCTCTCTCTCTCAGACATGTAAATTTCAGTATCTTGCGTAATGAAAAATCTACTATTATAGAATATGAATTCTGTATACATGTTAATGGTAATTATGACCAAATGTTCCAGATTTAATTGTATAGCGAATTTATAATTCAAAGGCCTATAGTTGCAATAATGTCTCCGAATAAAATCAAGAAGGGGGTTGGGGCTTCAAAAGAATTACATACTCGGTAATTTTATGTTTTATGAATTAAAAGGAAAATACTTAAGGTTGCATGTACATACATATAATTATATAGCATTGCATAAAATTGTGTTCATTCGTATACTTTATCTAACATATCAACAGACCTTTGCAGATGTTTTTGTATCATGTTTTTAGCGTAGCATTATTTCACACAAAAACGCGTAACTTTCACATAATGTTAACCCTTTGAGTACTAGTATTTCACAAAAATCCAAGAATCGCTTTTTCTCATCTTTAATAACTTCTCGGGTATATAAAAGTATAGATCATGTATAATAAATAACACTATAAGACTTTTAATCAATGAAATATACGTGTTAAAACCAAATCCAATCTATAGATTGATTTTCTTTCTTTTAAGTTGCAGATATCAATTTATTTCTAAAGGCTTTATACCTACTCTTCTATATCTCAGTTCCCTTTTGAGGACATATAATATTTTAGAATCAAAAATAAAACTCGGATTCCAGGATAATTTCGCATTCAAATTAGAGAATGAATTAAGAATATTTTTTTTAAATATAATCATAACAGACATTACAGATTTACACTACGCTGACAACTTTAAACTATACATATACTGAAAGCAGTAACCAACGTAATCTTTCATGCAGAAGTGGATATAGAAACTCAAAGTCTAATTATTTTTTTATGTGAAAAGTGTGGATATAGACGTCTGCGACGTCATGGATACTACCTCCGCCTTTATCTCGAAAGTTCTATTCCCACTTACAAGTCAGAGTTATCTATCTTTGCTCATTGTCACTACGTAAATAGAGAAAATGAATTCATTGACGGAACCTTAAATCTCCAAAATGCAGAATCCGATTGAATAAATAATATGTTTAGTATTTTTGTAGAATAATTTGTATATACATCGCTGTAATGTATACTGCGTACAATATTATTTTCTTCAAAGTGCTTAGTTGACACAGAACGGATATTTTTTTTAGATATAAATTTGTAAATCAAAAACTTTCAATATACAGATTAACACTACACAGCCAAATTTAAACTAATATGCATATAGTGAATTAAGTAGCATGCAAAAGAGAGAATATTGAATGTGTAAATATGTTGATCTGGAGAGCGTATATATGTCTCTAACGTCATCAATACTATTTCCGCCTTTATCTCGAAAGTTCTATTCTCATTCACAGGTCAGAGTTATCTTTCTTTGCCCACCTTATACATACTACGTAAATAGAGAAAATTTCGGTACCGAAAATATACAAAATGCGAAATCTGATTTAAAAACAAATTATATATTTAGTATTTGTAGAAAAATGTCTGTTTTACATAAGAATATCTTGAAAAAATATCTAAAAACAAAAAAATCAAAAATTGACCAAAAACAAATTCACTTCCGGTTCGGACAGGAAGTACTGGAAACACACGAAAACAACTTCAAAACAAATAGAATATCATGATCTAATACTCCTGTAAATTTCATATCTTAACCTCAAACCGTTTCCGAGAAAACTGCCGGACAAAAGTCCATTTTAAAATTCGAAAATCGGCCATAACTTCGGACCGGAAGTGAATTTTTCAAAAAACGGAATTTTATATAAACTTCATATATCAACCTACTTACATGAGAAAAATTGTGAAAATCTATCCAGCCATCTCTGAGTAATCGCGCTCACAAAATTTGGGAGGAATAATAATAATAATAATAATAATAATAATAAAAAGAAACAATACAAACACTATAAGTCTTCCGTTGTGAACGGAAGACTTAATAATAATAATAAGAAACAGAGTAAAAACAATATGTTCCCCAACTTCGTTTGGGGAACATAATAATAATAATAATAATAATAATAATAAGAAACAGAGTAAAAACAATATGTTCCCCAACTTCGTTTGGGGAACATAATAACTAGTGCTAATTGTAACGGGAACCGTTACAGATGTTCCCCAAACGCTCCCCAACTCCCTTCTCGTGCCATATTCCCTGTAAGTTTCATTAAAGAAGGCAAAATCTATGCATTTAAGACGTAAACAACGTTTTCCCAAAAGTATACCAAGTATTTCAAATTTAAGCAATGCAGGCGTGCGAATGTGATTGCATGAGCGTAATGACGATATCATCTTGTCTACACTATTTTAGTCATATGCACGTGCACGCACGTGCATGATGACCATACCTTCTTGTAGGAGTCCATTATGTCTGTCTATGTTCTTAATCCCATCCTGTTTGGTTAAAAAACAAAGGAGTTATAGCCATTTAAAGTTTAAGCCAATCAGATTGCAGCGCACGTGCATCCGCATGTTTCCATGACAATTGTTATATATCATATTGTAGGACATCTTAAAGTATGCCTATGTTTTAAATTTCAAAGCATTTTGTAAAAAAACAGAAAAGATATTGAGATTTTTGTTTCAGCCAATCAGAGCAAAGCGCACGTGCACGCACGTGCATGCATGTGAATGCTGACCATACCATCTTGTAGAAGTCCTTTATGTCTATCTATGTTCTAAATCCCATGCTGTTTGGTTGAAAACCAAGGGAGTTATAGTCATTTAAAGTTTCAGCCAATCAGATTGCAGCGCACGTGCATGCGCGTGATTTCATGAAAAAATTTATATATCATATTGTAGTACATCCTAATACATGTCTATGTTATAAATTTCAAAGCATTTCATCATAAAACAAAAAAGATATTAAGATTTCTGTTTCAGCCAATCAGAGCAAAGTGCACGTGCATGCGCGTGAGTTCATGCAAATTTGACCATGTCATCTTATGTACACAACTTATATATCTTTATAAAATGAGTTTCAAAACATTTTATCAAAAAATATAAAAGTTACAACCATATTAAATATATCAGTCAGTTTACTCATTGCACGCGCCCGCACGTGCATGCGAATGCGCGCAAAATGACCTTCGTTCGGCACATCTACACAACATGCCTACTAACCCTAAAAAGGTTTTAACTTAGTTTGGTGAACAGTTTCTGAGAACACTTCCGGACAAAAAAGTACCGGAGAAGAAATAAGAAGAAAAAAGAATAATAACTAGTGCTAATTGTAACGGGAACCGTTACAGATGTTCCCCAAACGCTCCCCAACTCCCATTTGGTGCCATATTCCCTGTAAGCCTTATTAAATAAGACAGCATCTGTGCATTTTTGACTTTAACAACGTTTTCCCAAAAGGATACCAATTACATTCAAATTTTAACATTGCACGCGTGCCCATGTGAATGCACGTGCATAATGATCATATAATCTTGTCTACACTTTCTATATATTTAAATATACTTTTTATTAAAGCATTTAGTCCAAAAGTATTAAAAATCACTCATTCAAGTGTAGTATGAAAAATCACTCATTCAAGTGTATTTTTAATTTCATTCGTTCCAAATGCACGCACGTGCGTGCACGTGCATGATGACCATACCTTCTTGTTAGAGGCCCTTATATCTATCTATGTTCTAAATCCCATCCTGTTTGGTTGAAAACCAAAGGAATTATAGCCATTTCAAGTTTCAGCCAATCAGATTGCAGCACACGTGCATCCACGTGATTTCAAGAATTTTCTTCTAAATCATATTGTAGAAAATTCTAATGCATGACTATGTTTTAAATTTCAAAGCATTTCATCAAAAATCAAAGGAGATATAGCCATTTAAAGTTTCAGCCAATCAGATTGCGCGTGATTTCTTGAAATTTTTTGTATATCAAATTGCAGGATGTCCTAATGCATGACTATGTTTTAAATTTCAAAGCATTTCGTCAAAAACAAAGGAGATATAGCCATTTAAAGTTTCAGCCAATCAGATTGCAGCGCACGTGCATGCGCGTGATTTCATGAAATTTTTTCCATATTATATTGTAGGATATCCTAATTCATGACAATGTTAAAAATTTCAAAGCATTTCGTCGGAAAACAAAAGAGATATTGAGATTTTTGTTTCAGCCAATCAGAGCAAGGCGCACGTGCATGCGCGTGAGTTCGTGCTAATTTGACAGTGTCATATTATTAACACTATTAATATATCCTTATGTAATGAGTTTCAAAGCATTTCATCAAAAAATGTAAAAGTTATAGCTATATTAAGTATATCAGTCAATTCACTCATTTCACGCGCACGCACGTGCAGGCGTATGCGCGCAAAATGACCTTCGTTCCGCACACCTACACTACACACCTACTAACCCTAAAAAGGTTTTAGGTCAGTTGGGTGAACAGTTTCTGAGAACACTCGCGGACAAAAAAGTACCGGAGAACAAATAAGAAAAAAAATAATAACTAGTGCTAATTGTAACGGGGACCGTTACAGATGTTCCCCAAACGCTCCCCAAACGCTCCCCAACTCCCTTTTCCTGCCAAATCCCCTGTAAGCTTCATTAAATAAGACAAACTCTACGCATTTGAGACTTTAACAACGTTTACCCAGAAGTGTACCAAGTTCATTCAAATTTTAGAATTGCACGCATGCGCTTGTGAATGCATGTGCGTAATGACCATTTCATATCGTCTACAGAATCTATATATTCTAATATAGTAAATATTAAAGTATTTAATCCAAAAGTATTTCAAAATACGCTCATTCAAGTGTTTTTTTTTTATTTAACTCATTTCACGTGCACGCAAGTGCATACACGAGCATGGTGACAATACCTTCTTGTAGAAGTCCATTACATCTATCTATATTCTAAATCCTACCCCGTTTGGTTGAAAACCAAAGGAGTTATAGCTGTTAAAAGTTTCAGCCAATCAGATTGCAGCACATGTACACGCACGTGTTTGCATGTGCATGGTGACCATATCTTCTTGTATAAGTTTATTATATCTATCTGTGTTCCGATTTCCATCCTGTTTGGTTGAAAATCAAGGGAGTTATAGCTATTTAAAGTTTCAGCCAATCAGATTGCAGCGCACGTGCATGCACGTTTTTTCATGATAATTGCTATATATCATGTTGTAGGATATCCTAATGTATGGCTATGTTCAAAATTTCAAGGGATTTCGTCAAAAAACAAGAAAGATATAGAGACTTTAGTTTCAGCCAATCAGAGCAAAGTGCACGTGCATGCGCGTGAGATCTTGCGATTTTGACCATGTCATATTGTCTATGCCACTAATATATCCTTATATTATGAGTTTCAAAGCATTTCATCAAAAATGTAAAAAGTTACGCCTTTATCAATTAAATCGGTCATTTCACATGTTGCACGTGCACGCTCTTGCAAGCACGTGCGCGCAAAATGACCTTCATTCCGCAAATCTACATAACATGCCTACTAACCCTAAAAAGGTTTTACCTAAGTCGGATGTGTAGTTTACAAGATCACTCCCGGACAAATAAGTACCCAGGAAGAAGAAAAATAATAATAATAATAAGAAACAGAGTAAAAACAATATGTTCCCCAACTTCGTTTGGGGAACATAATAAGAAGAAACAGAGTAAAAACAACATGTTCCCAAACTCCGTTTGGGGAACATAATAATAACTAGATGCGTTCTTGTTGCTAGGGCAACAAGCAGGTCTTCCGCCCGACTTTTCGTTAGAAATCTCTGCTCAGTCAGGCCATGAAATAGATTTCAGAATGTATTTTTATCGTTTACTTTCATTGACAGCAGACACTCAACATAGATCGTGATTATTACAGTTATTCCACAAAATATCTCAAAATATAGCTTTTAAAAATCGACAAAATCTTCCATACATTATAAAAAAGGAAGAAAAGTCATATGCAACTGAAAAAAGACAGAAACAGGGAAAAAAAATTGGCAACGCCCCCAGCGGGATTCGAACCCCCGACAGTGAGACAAAGATTGGATCGGTCATATCTTTGCAACAAATGCACGCATGAAAATGTTGAAAACATATTTAGAGTTCTTAAAAGATACTCTATCAACCCTGTGATTTTCAAAGAAAAATAGTGAAAAACAAAAAAGTTGAAAAATTAGACTTTTAGAATTCACTTCCGTTTGCGACCGGAAGTCAGAACGACGAAAAATGAAGGTCGATCAACACATCTACATTCGATGTTCTATCACGTCCGTAAGTTTCAGTTTTATATCTGTTACTGTTCTCGAGAATTCTTTGCGACAAAATTCCATTTAAAAAATACAAATTTCCCCAAAAATCGCGAACGGAAGTGAATTTCAAAAAAGTGAGGGACACCCCTGGAGATATTAACATGATGCATTATCCCTGAAAATTTCGTTCAAATTGAACCACGTACAGCTGAGATATGACCTGTACTATGAAAAGTGGAATAATAATAATAATAATAGAAAACAGAAGAAAAACAATAAGGTCTTCCGAAGGAAGTCGGAAGACCTTAATAACTAGTGCTAATTGTAACGGGAACCGTTACAGATGTTCCCCAAACGCTCCCCAACTCCCTTCTCGTGCCATATTCCCTGTAAGTTTCATTAAAGAAGGCAAAATCTATGCATTTAAGACGTAAACAACGTTTTCCCAAAAGTATACCAAGTATTTCAAATTTAAGCAATGCAGGCGTGCGCATGTGATTGCATGAGCGTAATGACGATACATGTATCATCTTGTCTACACTATTTTACTCATATGCACGTGCACGCACGTGCATGATGACCATACCTTCTTGTAGGAGTCCACTATGTCTGTCTATGTTCTTAATCCCATCCTGTTTGGTTGAAAAACAAGGGAGTTATAGCCATTTAAAGTTTAAGCCAATCAGATTGCAGCGCACTGCATCCGCATGTTTCCATGACAATTATTATATATCATATTGTAGGACATCTTAAAGTATGCCTATGTTTTAAATTTCAAAGCATTTTGTAAAAAAACAGAAAAGATATTGAGATTTTTGTTTCAGCCAATCAGAGCAAAGCGCACGTGCACGCACGTGGATGCATGTGAATGGTGACCATACCATCTTGTAGGAGTCCTTTATGTCTATCTATGTTCTAAATCCCATGCTGTTTGGTTGAAAACCAAGGGAGTTATAGTCATTTAAAGTTTCAACCAATCAGATTGCAGCGCACGTGCATGCGCGTGATTTCATGAAAAAATTTATATATCATATTGTAGTACATCCTAATACATGTCTATGATAAAAGTTTCAAAGCATTTCATCATAAAACAAAAAAGATATTAAGATTTCTGTTTCAGCCAATCAGAGCAAAGCGCACGTGCATGCGCGTGAGTTCATGCAAATTTGACCATGTCATCTTATGTACACAACTTATATATCTTTATATAATGAGTTTCAAAACATTTTATCAAAAAATATAAAAGTTACAACCATATTAAATATATCAGTCAGTTTACTAATTGCACGCGCCCGCACGTGCATGCGAATGCGCGCAAAATGACCTTCGTTCGGCACATCTACACAACATGCCTACTAACCCTAAAAAGGTTTTAACTTAGTTTGGTGAACAGTTTCTGAGAACACTTCCGGACAAAAAAGTACCGGAGAAGAAATAAGAAGAAAAAAGAATAATAATAATAATAACTAGGGCTAATTGTAACGGGAACCGTTACAGATGTTCCCCAAACGCTCCCCAATTCCTTTTGGTGCCTTACTCCCTGTAAGCTTCATTAAATAAGACAAACGCGATTTATTTAAGACTTTAACAAAGTTTTACCAGAAGTATTCAATTTCAGCATTGCACGCATGTGCATTAGAATGCATGTGCGTAATGACCATATCATCTTGTCTACATTATTGATATATCTTAATATACTAAATAGTACAGCATTTAATCCAAAAATATCTTTAATCTAGTGTATTTAGAATTTTACACATTTCACGTGCACGCACGTGCATGCCTGTGCATGATGACCATTCCCTCTTGTAGGAGTCTATAATATCTATCTATGTTCTGAATCCCATGCTGTTTGGTTGAAAACCAAGGGAGTTATAGCCATTTAAAGTTTCAGCCAATCAGATTGCAGCGCACGTGCATGCGCGTGATTTGATGAAAATTTATATATATGACATTGTAGGATATCCTAAAGCATGCCTATGTTTTAAATTTCAAAGCATTTCTTCAAAAAACAAAAAAGATATTGAGATTTTTGTTTCAGCCAATCAGAGCGAAGTGCACGTTCATGCACGTGCAAGCATGTTTATGATGACCATACCTTCTTCTAGGAGTCCATTATGTTTGTCTATGTTCTAAATCTCATGCTGTTTGGTTGAAAAACAAGGGAGTTATAGCCATTTAAAGTTTAAGCCAATCAGATTGCAGCGCACGTGCATGCGCGTGATTTGATGAAAATTCTTATATACCATATTGTAGGATATCCTAAAGCATGCCTAAGTTTTAAATTTCAAAGCATTTCGTCAAAAAACAGAGAAGATATTGAGATTTTTGTTTCAGCCAATCAGAGCAAAGCGCACGTGCATGCGCGTGAGTTCGTGCTAATTTGACAGTGTCACCTTATCTACACTATTAATATATCTTTATATAATGAGTTTCAAATCATTTCAGTAAAAAAATGTAAAAGTTATAGCTATATTTAGTATATCAGTCATTTCACTCATATCACGCGCACGCACGTGCATGCGTATGCGCGCAAAATTACCTTCGTTCCGCACACCTTCACTACACACCTATTAACCCTAAAAAGGTTTTAGCTCAGTTGGGTGAACAGTTTCTGAGAACACTCGCGGACAAAAAAGTCCGGAGAAGAAATAAGAAGAAAAAAGAATAATAATAAGAAACAGAGTAAAAACAATATGTTCCCCAACTTCGTTTGGGGAACATAACTAGGGCTAATTGTAACGGGAACCGTTACAGATGTTCCCCAAACGCTCCCCAACTCCCTTTTGGTGCCTTACTCCCTGTAAGCTTCATTAAATAAGACGAACTCTATGCCTTTTAGACTATAACAATGTTTTCCCAGAAATATATTCAGTATATTCAAATTTATGCATTGCACGCATGCGCATTTGAATGCATGTGCGTAATGACCTTATCATCATCTACACTATTTATATACTAGAAATTACAGCGTTTTATCCAAAAGTATTAAAAAATACGTTTTAATCTAGTGTATTTGTAATTTTACTCATTTCACGTGCACGCACGTGCGTGCATGTGCATGTCGACCATATCTTCTTGTAGGAGTCTGTTATGTTTGTCTATGTTCTAAATCCCATCCTGTTTGGTTGAAAAACGAGGAAGTTATAGCCATTTTAAGTTTAAGCCAATCAGATTGCAGCGCACGTGTATGCGCATGTTTTCATGACAACTGTTATGTATCATATTGTAGGACATCCTAATGCATGATTATGTTTAAAATTTTAAAGCATTTCGTCAAAAATTAAAAAAAGATATTGCGATTTTTGTTTCAGCGAATCACAGCAAAGCACACGTGCATGCACGTGCATGCCTGTGCATGACGACCATACCTCCTTGTGAGAGACCATTATGTTTGTCTATGTTCTAAATCCCATACTGTTTCGTTGAAAAACAAGGGAGTTATAGCCATTTAAAGTTTAAGCCAATCAGATTGCAGCGCACGTGCATGCGCGTGTTTACATGACAATTGTTATATATCATATTGTAGTACATCCTAAAGTATGCCTATATTTTAAATTTCATAGCATTTTGTCAAAAAACAGAAAAGATATTGAGATTTTTGTTTCAGCCAATCAGAGCGAAGCGCACGTGCATGCGCGTGGGTTCGTGCTAATTTGACAGTGTCACATTATCTACACTATGAATATATCCTTATTAAATGAGTTTTAAAATATTTCATCAAAAAATGTTAAAGTTATGGCTATATAAAGTATATCCGTCATTTCACTCATTTCACGCGCCCGCACGTGCATGCGTATGCGCGCAAAATAACCTTCGTGTTGCACACCTACACTACACACCTATTAACCCTAAAAAGGTTTTAGCTCAGTTGGGTGAACAGTTTCTGAGAACACTCGCGGACAAAAAAGTACCGGAGAACAAAGAAGAAAAAAAAGAATAATAATAATAACTAGAAAGTCTGCTATTGCAAGCAATAGCATATGTCGCCCCGTACTGGACAAGACTTTCATTTTAATCATCACTAAAACAAAAGTCCATTAGCTAAGTTTGAACAACCATCGAGTTGTATCATTCCTTTCCATTGTAAACGGAAGACCTTAATTGGGTACATCCCACTTATTATTTTTAGAATCGGTAGGAGAAGAAAGTAGTGCAGGAAAATTACAAGTTCCAAAATTTGCAGACTTGCATAAAAGAAATCTGGCAGATGTACTGAACTGAGCCTCATACTTGTTAATTGGCAGTTTCTTTCCTATCATAAAAGCTTGGGAAATGTAATTTATGAAGAAGATCAGCCGAATTATTTTGTGTATTGTAACGCCAGTGAGAACTCTGAAATTTCCCTCTTTCACTTTCATTTTAGAGGTTCTACCGAAAAACGAATCTGACATGCCACCATCAATTCGAGCATTTCTGCATTGCAGAGAGCTGATGTTGTTATGAGAAGATAAATCATGTGTAAACTTTCTCAGTTTAGCGGAATCATGAACAGTTTCGGCGATATGAATGTTTTGTATACAGTGGTGATCAAGGCTTCGGGAACCTGCAGGGGTGGATCAAAGGATTTATGAATGAATAAAAACTATGGAAATGACGTACCAATTTTTTAATTTATACTTGCACTATCTAATGAAATGAATAATATACAAGTGATAGATATACAAGAAAACGCGAAATGATAATAAATGCAGCTGACAATCGTTATTTTTTTTTATATAGATAAAATAAAATATTTATAAATTCAAGAGACAAAACAGAAGGAGAATGAATGATGGCAAAATATCACATGACGGGAACTGAATTTTATGAATGAATATTTTAAAAAGTTACTTGTAAGTTGTATATGTTATATCTGTGTATTCTACTTGGCTGTGTGCTTCAAAAGGGGGGGGGTCGTCTTGAACATAGTAAATAGCCATAACGTTTGAACGGTAAGTACTAGGGCTTTTATATTTCATATATGTAATCCTTGTGAAAAGAACTTTTATTGGATACGACGAACTTTGACCCTTTGACCTAGACCTTGGAGAACACATGTGTACATCTAAATCTTTTTTTATGTTTCGTTTCTATGGCAACTGTGAGCGACTCATTACAATTATTTTGAAAGTAGAAATCACTTTGACACATTGCAAGGAATAAACATTGAAAGTTTCAAAACGATTGCCTGAGTAGTTATTGAGAAAATCGAAATTAAAGAATTTTAACACTCACCTGGTTTCCATGGCAATAATCGATTATTTGAAAATTTTAAATGCGAGGCGCACAACTACAGATACTAATCATTAAAATAAGGAAAGTTTCATTACGAACGTTTAAGGGACCAGAGAGAACACTCTCGGACAAAATTTGTCGCTTTTTACAGGTTTCCATGGCAACGGTAGACATATTGGAACTGAACGACCTCACTGCACAACTACAACCAGTGATCGTCCTTTGAGGAAAGTTTCAGGAAGATTGTCCCAGCCATCTCCGAGAAACAGCCTGGATAAAAAAAACATGCGTACAATATCAATATGTCGTCCCCGACTTCGTTCGGGGCGACATAATAATAATAATAATAAGAAACCGAGTAAAAACAATATGTTCCCAAACTCCGTTTGGGGAACATAACTAGATGCGTTCTTGTTGCTAGGGCAACAAGCAGGTCTTCCGCCAGACTTTTCGTTAGAAATCTCTGCTCCGTCAAGCCATGAAATAAATTTCAGAATGTATTTTTATCGTTTACTTTCATTGACAGCAGTCTCTCAACATAGATCATGATTATTACAGTTATTCCACAAAATATCTAAAAATATAGCTTTTAAAAATCGACAAAATCTTCCATAAATTATAAAAAAGAAAGAAAAGTCATATGCAACTGAAAAAAGACAGAAACAAAGAAAAAAATTTTGCAACGCCCCCAGCGGGATTCGAACCCCCGACAGTGAGACAAAGTTTGGATCGGTTATATCTTTGCAACAAATGCACGCATGAAAATGTTGAAAACATATTTAGAGTTCTTAAAAGATACTCTATCAACCCTGTGATTTCCAAAGAAAAATAGTGAAAAGCAAAAAAGTTGAAAAATTAGACTTTTAGAATTCACTTCCGTTTGCGACCGGAAGTCAGAACGACGAAAAATGAAGGTCGATCAACACATCTACATTCGATGTTCTATCACGTCTGTAAGTTTCAGTTTTATATCTGTTACTGTTCTCGAGAATTTTTTGCGACAAAATTCCATTTAAAAAATACAAATTTCCCCAAAAAACGCGAACGGAAGAAAATTTTGAAAAAGTGACGGACACCCCTGGAGATATTAACATGATGCATCATCCCTGAAAAAATCGTTCAAATTGAATCACGCACAGCGGAGATATGACCTGTACTATGAAAAGTGGAATAATAATAATAATAATAATAATAATAGAAAACAGAAGAAAACAATAAGGTCTTCCGAAGGAAGTCGGAAGACCTTAATAATAATAATAATAATAAGAAACAGAGTAAAAACAATATGTTCCCCAACTTCGTTTGGGGAACATAATAATAATAATAAGAAACAGAGTAAAAACAATATGTTCCCCAACTTCGTTTGGGGAACATAATAATAATAAGAAACAGAGTAAAAACAATATGTTCCCCAACTTCGTTTGGGGAACATAATAATAATAAGAAACAGAGTAAAAACAATATGTTCCCCAACTTCGTTTGGGGAACATAATAAGAAACAGAGTAAAAACAATATGTTCCCCAACTTCGTTTGGGGAACATAATAAAGATAAGTTTACATGTAGATTGGCCAATTACTATACATGTATCCATTTTAAAACTTGAAAATTCGAGAAAACTTTAAAAAAAATTTAAACCTTGAAAATTATAAACTAGAGGTCTATAAAGCCACGATGCTCACCTGAGTCGCTGGCTATGATCCCCCTTTAAAAACTTTGCACAGACTATTGCTTCCCCACCTTATCCAAGAGTCATGAATAAAACAAACTTTAATCAATACTACCATGGCAGTGGATGCTTCTATCAACATGAGTAATCATGTCTTTGCTGAGAAGATATTCCAAAATAAAACTTCAGTCACCTTACTCTTTTTGGCCCAGTAATTCTTGAGAAGATTTTTGAAAAATACCTGTAATTTTTTTTTCACTAAAATCCCCGTGAAAGACAGCAGATGGAAAAAAATGTTGATCAGAAAAGCTCAAATAAGTTATCAGTTTCAGTGATGTAAAAAAAACCTCATGTGAATGGACAAATTGTTGTGTACAATAAAACAATCACACAGGAGATTCCATTTGTGAAAG
>NW_026919306.1:0-15165 GCF_032062105.1 Saccostrea cuccullata
TACAGCAAAGCATGTTCTAAAGTTTCAAGCATTTGCAATGAATATTGCTAGAGAAAACCTTGACAATTTTTTTTATCATGTTTATGCATGGTACAGACAGACATATGGATAAACAGAAAGTAAATCAAAAATGCACCCTAGAATATGGCAATGCCTTTAAGCAAAGAATGTGCTAAAATTTCAAGCTGCTAGTGCAATTAGCATTCTATAAGTGATATATATATTATATCTTAAAAAATCCATCTTTGGCAGACAGCTTTTTATTATCCATCTAAGGCAGACATCTTGATGTATATTTTTAGGTCACCTGAGTAAACTCAGGTGACCTATTGCTATCCGTTTTCGTCTGTCGTCGTTCGTCGTACGTTGTACGTCGTACGTCGTTCGTAAACTTTTGAACATTTTCAGCTTCTTCTCTGCAACCACTGAACCAATTTCAACCAAATTTGGCACAAAGCATCTATGGGTGAAGGGGAACAAAAATTGTGAATTTCATGATCCCGTACCGGCCTGAGGGGCGGGGCCAAAACCACTAAAATTAATGCAATCTTTAAAAATCTTCTTCTTTACTCCTGGACATCAAGCAGTCAAAACTGTTTGCAATGATTGTAATTAGCATTGAGCTCCTCACCAAAAATTGTGAGGTTGGATGGCCCTGGGGTCAGGGTTCTAGTGCTAGGGCAGGGCTAAAATAGGTATATAGTGAAAATGCATTATTTTGAAAATCTTCTTCTCTGTCCTGGGTATCAAATAAACCAACTGAAGTAGATAGAGGTTGCACCAGCAGCTGCCTACCCAAAATTGTGAATTTTATGGCCCAGGGTCAGGGTTTTGGTGCTCAGGCCAGGCTCTACTTATTATATACAGTGAAAATACAGTGCTTCTTCTAAAAAATCTTCTCCATGCCCCTGGGTATTAAATAAACTCAACCCAAGTGCATAGTTATCATGAGCATGAGTGCCTCTACCAAAATTGTGAATTTTATAGCCCCAGGGTGAAGAGTTCTGGTGTAAGGGGGCTCTATTGATTATAGAGTGAAAATACACGAAATCTTTAAAAATTTTCTTTTGTGACCCTAGGTATTAAATAAACCAACTAAGTGCATAGTTATGATAAGCAAGAGTGCTTTTACCAAAATTGTGAATTTTATGGTCCCAGGTCAAGGGTTCTGGTGTTGGGTGGGGGGGGCTCCTATAGATTATATTGAAAAAATACATGAATTCTTTGAAAATCTTCTTCTCTGTTCCTAGGTATTAAATAAAAACTAAGTGCATAGTTAAGATGAGCAAGAGTGCTTTTACCAAAATTGTGAATTTTATGGTCCTATGGTCAAGGGTTCTGGTGTGGGGGGACTCTATTGATTATATAGTGAAAATACATGAATTCTTTGAAAATCTTTTTCTTTGTTCCTAGGTATTAAATAAAAAAACTAAGTGCATAGTTAAGATGAGCAAGAGTGCTTTTACCAAAATTGTGAATTTTATGGTCCTGGGGTCAGGGGTTCTGGTGTTGGGGGAGGGCTTATGATCAATATTGTAAAAATACATGAATTCTTTGAAAATCTTCTTCTTTGTTCCGTGGTATTAAATAAACTAACTAAGTGCATAGTTATGATGAGCAAGAGTGCTTTTACCAAAATTGTGAATTTTATGGTCCCAGGATCAGGGGTTCTGGTGTTGGGGGGCTCTATTGATTTTATAGTGAAAATACATTAAATCTTTGAAAATTTTTCTCTGTTTCTGGGTATGAAGCAGATGAACTACCTATATAGTTATGATGAGCAAGGGCCCTAATCTTGCAGAATTGTGAATTTCAAGGCCCCAGGGTCAGGGATGGGGGTTGGGCTCTACTTATATACTGAAAATGAATTAATTGTTTGAAATCTGCTCCTTTGTATTTATAAAACATACATTTTTTTTATAGGCAATTTTAAGGGTGCCTTTTTAAAATAAACCTAGGGTCAGGGGTTTATTTCACAGTGTTAGGGGCACTACTGATTATTGCTGAATATTACTGATTATTTGGAATCCATTTTTGTTCCCCTACCTTGCATATGGGTATTCAGTACCCCTGCGAGGTGATCATGAATAATTCATGAATTTCCTTGAATTTTTCATAAATTTTATTCATGAAATGTTCATGAAACATTCATGAAGATCCTATGAACTTATTATTGGACATTTTCAAATCAATAAACCAAGCTAAGCAACTGCTAAGTGTATTGATATGATGATCAATGGTGCCTCTTTCAAAATTGTGAATGCCATATAGCATCTGGCTAAAACATGAATCAAATTCAATATCTGGAAAGTTGTTGCAGAATGCTCAGGTGACCTATAAAGGCCCTGTGGGCCTCTTGTCTAAATATAGAACAATTTGTCCTTTTTAGTTTCAGAATCATGCCTAACATCTTCATCTAGTAACCAATCGATTCATTTTAAGTCATTCTCTACTATAATTTTAATTATGACAAGTAATCTGCATGACACAGTGGTTAGAGCGTCTGCTCTAAAGTCATGACATAAGGAGTTGATCCTTAGGTCACAGGTTCGAATCCCACTGTGGGACATGGAGAAGTCAGTCCTTTGAATGAGACTGTTTAAGCCTAGGTCCCATGTCACAGTTGGTGCTGGCACGAAAAAGATCGCTCACTTTTCAATGGCCATGAGTGCCAGTTATAGGTAAAAAAAAAATTGCAGCTATCCACCTGCAAGAGGTGGCTGCATCTCCTTAAAAGTGAAAAATCATGTTAACTAACACGCATTCAGTTACAGACAGACATACGGAAAAAGTAAGTCAACATGGGATTTGTGGCATGCCGCAGGAAAGAGTGTTCTAAAATTTGAAGGATCTACAATGTATTATGAGTACCAGTAGTTGCTGAGAAAACTGCTTCGAAAATTTTTTATGTACAGTACCGACCAGACCCAACCTGACACAAAGCAGCCCAAGAGCAGTCCCGGGGACTGCTTTCGGGACTGCTAAAGCAGTCCCGCAGCGGTCCCAGAGCAGTCCTACAGCGGTCCCAGAGCAGTCCCACAGCAGTCCCAGAGCGGTCCCAGCAGTCCCAGCGGTCCCAGAAAGCAGTCCCAGCAGTCCCAGAAAGCAGTCCCAGTGGGCGGGGTTTATTAATTTAATGGGCGGGGCTAACTCAGAAATGAGATTTCCAATAAACAATGGAACTATAAAAGGCAGCTGAATTTTTTTCTGAGCAGTATGCCAGGAATCCTTACAATGCGAAGGTCATTTACATGCATGAGCAGTACCCGCATAGATTTGAAACAATTTGAAATAATATCTATTGAAGGAATAAAGCTTACACACCTACATAAATGAATTACACTGAACATGTATATTTATTCACAGTTATCTTGGGTTTTTTGTGATTGATACTGGCTCCCATATTTATTTTCTATACAGAAAATTAAAATTGAATTAATTATATTTCACCAGAATTAATTTTTAATTATAGATCTACCGGTATTCATTAAAGATCATGGCTGATTTCTATACTATCTGGATACTCGAAAGGCATGTTTTAAAAAGTATTAGGGCTTTTGAAAAATTCGTTGCTAATTTTGTCAAGTAATATTTTTCAGTATTGATTATTCTTTACCGACATGTTAATTTAAAAATTATTGTTTTATTTGTAAATTGTATTAGTGACCAGTATAGAATCCTAAGATTATGTTCAACATTAATTAATCTTGAAAGAAATTTATACACATTTCATTTATCTTTTTATTCATTACATTTTTTACATAGATTGAAATTGGGGTCATTTTTTATTGAGCAGCATGTTCAATGATGTGTAACACTGATACTGTACCCAAATAACATGCATGATTGATTTTCTGCCCAAAGGCGATTGAAACCACAGGTGTTTATACCATTTTATTCATACACATTATCGGCCAGGTAAACAAAAGCAAAACAAAAAAGAAGTAAATCACAATTCCAGGTATTACAGGTTTTCAACTGTTTATTATTATTTTTTTTAATTTACTCTTTTAATAACTTATTCATAAATTAAAAACTAATTCATCTGTAAATTCCCGTATAATTGTTCACATTGCTTATGTTACGGAAGAATGTTGGCATAAATTTATTTCATGTCATAAAATAAATTGTTAGATTTTTATTTGAGGGTTGTATGTAATACTCTTTTAGCGTGGTGCTTGTAAAACGTGTAGCCTTTTCAATTAAAATATCTTATATCTAAATGTAATGATTTTTTAAATAGTGCCAAATGAAAATTTTAAGTATTTAATTTTAGATTTAATAAGAAAAGAAATCTACATGTAGATATTTTTTCTCATGAGCCTGTTGTTTAATATTCTCTAGAAATAAAAATCTCCTCCTAACTTCTTTATTTAACAACTTTATTTTTAAAAATATTCTATATTACATTTGTGTAAATATACAGTCCCTAAAACTATGAATTGAATATAATACATGTAATCTCCCGTTATTAAAAGATTATAAGAAATCCTTGCTTATTAAACAGTTAAAACTCCTCTCTGCTGCAAGTAAACAAAACAATAGGGAGCCTGCAAATTCAGAATACACAAGGGGGCGGAGCTATCATGTCACTCAGAACCTTTGTCACACATGAGTGAACAAAGCAGTCCCAGAAAGCAGTCCCAGGGGCAGCTGGGACTGCTGGGACTGCTTTTCATAGCAGTCCCAGAGCAGTCCCATAGCGGTCCCAGAGCAGTCCCACAGCAGTCCCAGAGCAGTCCCACAGCGGTCCCAGAGCAGTCCCAAAGCAGTCCCAGGGACTGCTTTCTGGGACTGCTTTGGTGTCAGGTTGGGTCTGGTCGGTACTGTATGGTATGGACAGACTCATGCATTAACAAGAAGTTGACATCAAATTTGAACAAAAATAGCTTCCAGGAAATGGAAATGCTTTAGCAAAGAATGTGCCAAAATTTCAAGAATCAGAAATGAGCAATGAATGGGTCCAGATCACAATATCTTTGACCCCGAACTGACAAATTCTACCCATTTGCTTGTTATACTTAAAAAAGATCCCAATACCATTAATTTGTTAATTTGAAAGAGACTGATCAAATATATAAATCTAAATTTTAATTCATGGTAACTTTTATACATCTAGGCGAGCAATAATTATGCAAATCTTTTTGCGTGTGACAAAATTTGTATGTCTGTACGCACACGTTTTTTCAAAGTTAACACTGATAAGGCCAAAAAAAAAGTACCTGTGTTTCCGGTTTCCCGACCGACCCTAATTTTACGCGCCGACCCTAGCACTTTTTATTGCAAATCCGGATTACGTACCGTAATTTGTTCTAAAACTACAGTCTTCAAAACGCGCGCAGTTAAAAAGGCACTTGTAACAGATAAATAAAAACGTCTTTTCAAGCATTTTAAGATTATACATGCATAGATAATAGCTCTTTTCCCCCTAGATCGTTCCCTCCTTTACCCTTTAATGACGACTTTTGACACTTAGCATCCAACCCTTAATGAGACTTTTGACCGAATCGATGTTGACACGTGTGTATATTTTCATTGTTGATTTGACTTGAAATTACCGCTTGTTTTTAAATGATCAGAGCACAGGTGGCCACCTACAGGTTAACAATAGATGACTGCATCATACTGCAGTTGGAAATCACATGATTTACTTGTTTAAAAAAACATAAGAATCTCGGAAAGTCCCACCAAAATTCAAAATGGCGGAATGTTACTTACGATGGTTTTTGAGCATATAATTCAGTCAATACGCAATATTTTCTCATCCAGTAAAGCATTACATGAAATTCAAGCTATCAACTACATTTTCCTTGAAATGTTTGATAATTATAATGATCTACACGTGTAATATACTTCAATATAAGATACGAAAATTTTGTAAGTTCGGAACCGCGCAGTGCCGATTTCGTTACCTGTTTCTCAGAAATTCAGAAGATATCTTCCATTTTACGCATAGTTATAAATGTAAAGGTGTAGAAAATAATTATTTAAATAGAATTTGATCATTAAAATATTCAAAAACGTTTAGAAATCAAGCTTTATGACACAATTTTGAAAATTTGTTGGCGAGATTGACATTGTAGTATCAGTACAATTATTGATTTCTGAGGAATCAAACTTTTACTAATAAAATGGATAATAAATAATAAATTAATAATTAATTATAACATCACACATAAATTTCATAGTTTTTAAAGACAATTTTGACATATTTGTTAAAAATATCTATTTTGCGATTTACACCTGCTTTCACCTGAATTATTTATTTATAGAAAATTACAATAAAAATTCTGTAAATAGGATGAGAAAAATTTAATATTATTACAAATCCAATGATATATAATACATAGCATAAAAGAATTGTTTGACCCCTATAAGCATGATTAGTTCAGTTTTAAAATGCACTCCAATTCATTTAAAACGCTCTATGGGGCAGCCACTAGGCAAACACTCCAGGAATATGGCTAGTGTGTCAAATTGCATCACTTATTTTATATGTGCATCACTCAACTCCAAGTCCACCAGATGTTGTCATTAGCTTTAAGCTCAAGAAATGTCCACATTCATACAAAATTACTGCAACGATATATATAACTTTCTTTGGCACTGGACTGTGGGAAATTTATTTGGAGATGGTCATAATTTTGAAGCTAAGGTTTAAGTCTGACATTATTGGAAAGAAAAGGATATTTACTTTGTCTTTACATGTAATGATAATGAGGTCGAGGTAGAAGTAGGTCTGGAAAACTATCTTGAATTCTTTATTTTACTTTTTTGTTAAATGTGACAAATTTTCATTATTAAATTGTGATTAAAATTCAAATGTCTTTTTCTGTAAATCAATTTCTTGCAGTTGGTTCTGCTACCTACCTCTAGAAAACAAAATACTACTTGTTTATATTTAATATCATATACAGTTTACCTAAAAACAGTTAAATATAATGTTCAGTTAAAATAAAAAGTAAAAGTAAAAAAAAAAGTAATTGCCTACCTACCTACCCTAATTTTCAGGGACATGTAACCGGAAACACACATATTTTTTTTTTGGCCTAAAAGCAATTCAATCCATGTAATTGAACATTTAAACAATTTGCTTCCCTCTAATATTACATTTGCATAAAGAGTTTACACCAAAATTGGATCAGCATTCCAGAGAAGCTGAACATGTTCAAAAACAGACTATACTTCTCAAGACAATGTATGTAAAAAGATCTTACCTATATGACGAAGCAGCCATCCTACTTCATAAACACGAGGAAGAACTCTAAAATTGCAACAAAAACTTGTTTAATTGAAAATTAATATATATTTTTTAAGCAAAATTTCTAATTAAAAAGTTACCATTCAGGTGTTGATCAATGATTTTGCATTTAACTTTCAGTATTTAGACATTATTGTTGACAACTTACACAAATTTTTACATTACACAAACGATTCTGCATGATTAACATGATTGAGGATTTTGTTTCCGTTCTGATTAATGGCATTGGGCTGAATATATAGTTACATATAACAATTTGTTTTTCCTAAATCTTTTTTTAACGAGTAGAGGTAGGAGGAACCCTTTCATTGATCTCCCGAGTTTATCTCAAAATGTAATAATTAATTTTTTCTAACTTCTTAATGTTCTTAATGATAATGTTTACTGCCTCTGAAATTCTGTTCTTAAGTCTAGGCTATTTTATCCGTGATTATAATAAAACATTCCATTAATGTGTGCAAATTATTTAGGCCTAAATCAAATCCGAGGGAGTACAGTATAATTATGTAGCCGAAATCAATTATTGGATTTAGAGGGGACCAAGACCCTTTCCTTTTTGTGACCAGAAAAAAAATAAGATTTACTTAATTAATCATTTTTGTTGTGACTGAGGGCACCTACTTCGACCCCTTTTTATTTATCTTAAAGAAATAATTTGAACGAAACGTTTGACAGATTGATACTCAGGATTTGAGTGTAGTTAGTACATGTATATATCACAAAGTATGTATTTTATTGACCATCGCATGTACAAGTGCAAGTTCCAAGGAGTGAATGATTCACGAATATATTACTTTTACGATATTTTTTCATTAAATATGACTTACATCATGAATATTGCTTTTTATGTCTGATTTATATCGAATCAAAGTTATTTGCTTGACATTTATAATCCGTTTTCCATTCCGTTCCGCTGTTTTCCGTTCCACGTTAAAAAAATCCTATCTCAATTCTTTACATCCAAACCTATCAAAATATCACAATTTTATTTACGGGCAGGCCTGCCCTGAAAGGACTTCAAGGCCAAAATTCATGCAAAAATCGACATATTAACGGACAAAATGGTGTTTTGGCCAACTTTGGAGGTTTATTGTAAAGCTATAAATAATAAATTTTAGGTATAAAATACAAACTTGAAAAATTTAGACATATATATAGTATAAATTAACAAATAAAGATTAATTTTAAAATGTCACTTTTTCTGGAAAATTGTTCTCTCCTATAGGTCAATTCTTTTGTCAAAGTGAATACATCCTTTGATCATATTCATCATTGGTATGACTGTATTATCAAATTTGGTGCTCAAAATATTGCACCATTTCTGCGTTTATCCACTAGATGTAAATAAAGCAAAAAAGTGGGTAAAAAAGCTACTTTGAGTCTACAGGTGCAAATACCTATGAAGATATCAATACTCAATAGCTACGTAGGTATAGAAATAGTCTTTGGACAGGTTGGGAACAATTTCCCTGCTTGAAAAGTGGATAGCAAGTAAAGTGGTGGGGTGTACGTCACCTTGGACTTAGGACATGACGATCTCAACACGTAGGACTTAGGACATGACGATCTCAACACGTAGTCTATCAATTGGTGACCTATACATTCTATAACTGCCTGATATTAAACACCACCTCTTTCTTTAAAAAAAAAACACCCTCATTGGCTCATTGCTACACTAGTCAGAGTTTGCAGGATCTTCTATATATACACATATTTCCTAGTATGAACAATGCAGATGAATGAAAAATACCCATCTGAGTAAATATTGAATTCTCGTCCAACGTAAATTTACCAACCAAAAAAAATTTGATTTGATAATATATATTTACAGTTGCAATGCTCTCAAAATATGACTGTACAAGTTAAATAAAAAAAAACATGTCAAATTTTTTACGCTGCAAGATGATTGATGGGTGGGGGATTGGGAATAGCAACTAATACATTAGGTAGGTTGTGCAACTAGATTTCTTTAGATCTATGCCAATGTTCAAAACAGGCATGGTACATGTAAAAGCGCTATCGATACAACCATTTTCAATTCAGAGCCATTTTAATTTCGATAGTTTTATTGACCACCTTGATTATGACTCTTCTAACATGAAGCCATTCATAAAGGGTAAATAATTGCTAAAATGTGAAGTAATCCCTCTTATTAACTCATGACAATTAAAATGCAATTACAATTTTCCACTGAAAGAATAAAAATTGTTAATGGATAAGTATTTCGTGTTGCGTTAATAGATCTTCTTTCTAAATAAAGCGTACATGTACCTTTAAGTTTATCTGCTGATATATTGTCAACTTTGTGTTAAACAATCAATCAATCAAGCCTTTGGGAAGTCAAGGTCACTGACCTTCGTGTTATTTGAAAGAACTTAATTAGTGGAGTATGCATACCAAACATGAAGTCTCTATCCCTTAAGTCATGGTTCAAAAGTTATGGAGAAAGTTTGAAAAAGCTATTTTTAGCATATAGGTCACAGTCAAGGTCACAAGGTCATTGATCATGGTGTCATTTGAAAAAGCTTAATTTGTGGAGTATGCATACGAGATATGTATGAAGAGTAATGACTAATCGTGTTTAAAAATCCAGACTTGCAAGTTTGTAAATCCAGACTTGCATTAATTTGTTAACAAATGGTTAATCCAAACTTGTAATCGTATCAATTTCGTAGTTTACATATGTAAGTAGGTAATCCCGACATCCAAGTATGCAACTGTATTGACTTTGAATTTACACTATGAATGTGTGTATCTTTGATGTAAATGATGTTGTAAACTTTCCCAAGTCAAAGTGGAAGGCAGTTCTTTAGCAGTTTTTTAACCTTAACAGTTCAGTGCTTTAGCAGTTCTTAGACAGTTTACTAGCCTTCTTCTTTCCCTAGGCAGTTTTCCTTAGCAGTCCACATTTTAAGAGTCATTCTCTGTAAGGACCACAGATGCCGTTCAAACGAATACCACAGATTTTAATAAAACATATATGAAAAAATTATGAATGTGTATGAGATTAATTAGGTATATTTAAAATTTTGAAGATGTGACCTATCCTCCAGGTTATGGCCCCCTAACACATTTTGTGGCTACCCCCATGTTTGAAAAGGTCAGTTTTCTCTTAATTTGACATTAAAAATTCAAAATAAGTAATGCACTATGGTTGGATTAAGTGCATTAATTTGTGAAAACAAGGTGTGAAGTAAAGATAAAAAATTATTTTGCTTCATCACTAACTCCCCTTTTTATTTTAAAGAAATTTTATTTCCTCCTATTTTTAACCCTTAACCAACAGGCTAAATAACCATACTTTCAGTGCCATTTTATAAAAAATCCCAAGATAGGTTTATAAAATATTAACAATATTTTGAAAGCAAACATACTTGATTATTTATTCATAATTATTCTGGATGTGTGTTTTTTGCTTTAAAAAAATAAAATGCATTTGAAAATTTAAAAAAAACTAGCATTTCACAAAAATATTATCTCCCTTTGTAGAACTCTCTAGTTCCGACAGTGAAAGAAGGTAAAAACAAAAGTATTTGTAAGCATGACGTTTTGCCGGTTTGGAGTTCCTTTTCACAAACGATGTGTTTTACTGATATTTTTATACAAAACTGCTTAGATTATACAGTATAGCTTCCTTGGCAGATGTGATATTGTTTATTCTGAAGACAGTCAACAACTCGTGAGTTTTAGCAATGGCCATGTATTGTCTAAAGTAGGTCGTATGCCATGTGTTACACTTGCAAAATTATTTAGTAAATACAGTGAATGACTATCGAATGTGGACGTTATTTTAACTTTTCTTCAAAATAAAATACAAAGAGGTTAAGAAGGAAGTTTTGTCAAATTCCAAATCTTCTAACTTCACACCTGCATATTGAAAACACCAGAGGAGATGGACCAAGAATTCCCCTCCAAACAGAACATGTGAAAATTTGAAAGCAGGTCATTTGATCGGTCAAGCTGGTGCAACGCTACCAGTGTTATACACCATGCAGGTACACGTAAGTAACTACAATTTCTGATACACAATATAATAATATTTGTTTGTAGAGTTATGAGTAGAAGAAATTATTGAAAAAGAATTAAATCGAAATGAATGCAAAAAGGTACAGTCCAAAGACTATACTAAAGCATTTCTATCTACATGTGTAGGTCTTAGAAGTGGGTAAAATAGCTACTTTGGTAGCTTTACTGTACATACATGTACATTGTAGCTATTAATAGCTATGTGGGTAGAATAAGAAATAATCTTTGGACTTGACCTTGTAAATTTCATTTTCCTTGTTCATCTTGAACACTCTATAATAATGAATGCATTTAAAGTTTAACAAGATATTAATTAAAAAATTCTCCCCAATTTGAATTATTGTACACGGTTATTTATTTTAGACCTGTCAACATACAAAACTAAATAAAAAGTACCGTTAAATATGTGGTGAATGGCAAAAAAAATTAATAACTCATTCTATATAATTGTGCTTTAATTCATACCTGTAAGGAATTGAATTATTTTTATGAAAATATACAATTTATTGTAGCATGCTGCTGTGTGACCAAGTGAGGGGCATCACAAGGAAGGGGAAGATATTTAGATCACTCATGGAGCCTTCAACATCGTATTAAAACCAAGTTATAAAGAGGTATAGTGTCCATGTACTATGATTTTGACCCAATAGCCTTGACTTCTATATCTTTCAAGAAATTAGACATTGGTAATAAATTTTGAAGGATAGAAGATACAGCTTTCATGTTCCATATATACATTAACTACTATTATTGACCCACTTTTCAAGGTTCTGTGATGTTCCAATTTCACCCATTTGAAATCATCCTAATTATACTATACAAATATTTTTCAATACAGATTCCATTTTTGTGCAACTTTGAATAGAAATAAAAAAAAATACACTGTAAAACTTATTTATTTTATTCATTAAAACATGACCCAAGTTGTTATTTTCAAAAATTTTGACACGAGTTTCTACCATTTTCCTTAAGAAACCTTCTACACTGAACACTAAAGAGTTACATTCTGTTCTATTTATCTGCCCTTAGATTTAAATGCCAATAAATATACATTTACACTATATTACTCAATTTATAATCAAATCAAGTATTCTTAACATTTTAAAAGGGCAAGATAGTTTAAATTCAAAATTATAAACATGTTGTTTACATGTATCTTCTCCATAGAAGTAAATAGCAATTATTTCTACTGATACTGTGTTGTGTTTGAACATTTTTTTTGGGGTTAAATGATGTATCATGTATTAAAAATGAAATAGAGAAGCTTATTATTTACATCTTTTTCAATATAATTTTCGCAAATTCCAAAAATCATTTTACACTGGTGTAGAGAGGATGTATGACCTGTACAAGTGTAACTGTTTTCATGATCCAATTGGTTCCTTTTATCGCGATAGTAATGTGTACGTCGTCGGTTTGTCTGTCTGTATGTCTGTCCGTCTGTAAACAGTTTTTCAAAATGCTACTCCTCCTACAGTTTTGGTCTGATTTCAATATAACTTGGCACACAAGAAAAAAATAAGGTAAATAATTCTGTGTATCTGTTTTTGTCATTATTTTATTATTGCTTTTGTAAATGTCCCAACTGCTAGTTTTCTCTTTCTTTATTATAAGTAGAAGTACAAACCAGTAGAGCTACAGTCTTGACAGAGATTTCTGGTTAACTTAAGTCTTGTATTATCCCTGGTAAATCTAAATACTTGTATTGTCTATTACAGAACTCAAGAAGCCAGAGTTTTACATTTAGTCATGACCAGTCATGACATTCAGCAAATGAATGAGTATCTGATGAAAATTAGTGAGAGTTTTCAGAGAATTGGAGATACCGTGGGACACCTTTACTAAGCCTGCTAAAATTTTACCACAACAATATAATGACAAACATTGCTGTTATTCTCCCAAAAAATAAAGAAATACTGAAGTCTTACATATCTGAAGAAAATTCTAGTCTTGCCTAGCATTATACCTGAGGGGAGTTTTTACCACTTATCCTGAAGTTATTCATGCATAATAACATGGGTCCACTATGCACTACTATGAATATGCTTCAAATAATTTAAAAAAAAAAATTTAATAATGTACATTCTTAAAAAAAAATAAAAAGTGTATAAAAAGTAGTCTCATTGCATGTAAAATGATAATTCCATCCTTTGTTACAATTTTAATTTTTATAAAATTGACAAAAAAATTAAAGAAATCTATGTCAAAAGTGTCTATTATTATTTTCAAGGCTTAAGGATAAATTTTTTATGAAAAAAAATTAACTGATAAAAGTGAAAATCCACCTATTGTACATCTATGTACTAATTATTCACTTAAGTATGTCATTGCCCTACTATTCCTGCTAATGGCTCTTGGGTATTTCATAGAAAATATTAATCATTTTTCACAATATGACCAACATTTCCCCCCCCCCCAATATTTTGCCAATATATAAATTCTATAATAAACATAGCTCTCTATGCTTTCCCCCCCAGAAAATATTCTAATGATCTTTTGTCCTTTTTTTGCTTTTGGTAGTTTTCACTGAGAATGTATGGTTGTGCCCCCCCCCCCCTTCCAACTGATATTGCCTCTTACGAACCTGCAATCAAGTTGAAAATCTGAAAAACAGGAATTTATTACTTACATGTATGGCCTCATTTTAATTTTTTTGTCCTTATTCTGCTGGTATTATAATTTTATGAGCTCAATAATCAAATTATTTAGATATGTTGCTGTGAATGGTTTGTGTTCAACAGATACATACAAATTTTTTAAATTCTTCATTGTGTATCAATCAATTACAAATTTATAAATAATGTTTGAGCTTTAATATAAATTGATAATTGAAAAAGTTATTTTAAAAAAAAAAAAATTACCCGAACTTTCTCTGCACACCATAATCTTTTATGTTTTCTTTGAAAAAATAATAATAAATAATAATTTTTAATTTTCAGATTTATTTTCAGTTATCAATTGTTTATTTAGTCCATTTAAACCATTTTGGGTTAAACACGTTGTACTTTATAGCATTCTGTTTTTGTAATCAGAAATCCTGACTTAAGGTCATCCCGTCAATTCCTGAAAATGTGGAGAAGCAATTATACTACATGTATATATTCTTCAGTTAACTTTGAACTCTTGACCTTAGCCTTACGTTGTGATGAGTTAATAAATTAACTTTTCATCATTTTTTTTTCCAAAATTTTTAACAAATACGTTTAATAGCTGAAGAAGATAAAATTTGAGTCATAGAACAGGTGTCATTAATCCCCAGCCTTTTCCTCATTAAAAAAGGGGGGGGGGGGAAAGAAATATATGTGTATTACTTTTATACCTTAAATATATCTACATTTCATTTAAAGAATTGATTAGTAGCATGATTAAAATAACTTCAGTTTTGTTAAAATTTAGCCCCAAAAGTGATTTTGAACCATAAAAACATGAAATGAAAAAAAAAAAATGAGCCCTCCCCCGCGAGGTGAAATTCATAATTTTAGGAACTTTTATAATCGTTCATGAACATTCATGATGTGTTCATGAACGGTTCATGACTGGTTCATAAAGATGGTTCATGAACTTTATTCATGAATATATTCATAAAATGTAGTTCATGAACAAATGATAATTTATATGAATATTGGTAATTTTCATTTTAAAGACAGAAAAAAAGTAGAGTTAAGGTTTATGAATGTTCATGAATTTTCATGAAGACTAAAATAATTGACAAAAAAATTTACAGAAAACACTCATTACTCTCATAATGCAACTTTTGCATGCAGATGCAATTGTTGAACAAGCCCCTGGCATAATTTTTATTTAATAACATTCTTTCACCAACTATCTGAAAAAAAAAATCATGAAATCTCTAAACTTTGGTTTTTCTTTAATTTTAA